>NC_136906.1:58721432-58798932 GCF_949606895.1 Notothenia rossii | reverse complement strand
CACACTCCAAACTCCACTATGGCCAAGACCAAAGAGCTGTCAAAGGCAGAAACAAAATTGTAGACCTGCACCAGGCTGGGAAGACTGAATCTGCAATAGGTAAGCAGCTTGGTGTGAAGAAATCAACTGTGGGATTAATTATTAGAAAATGGAAGACATACAAGACCACTGATAATCTCCCTCGATCTGGGGCTCCACGCAAGATCTCACCCGTGGTGTCAAAATGATCACAAGAACGGTGAGCAAAAATCCCAGAACCACACGGGGGGACCTAGTCAATGACCTGCAGAGAGCTGGGACCAAAGTAACAAAGGCTTCCATCAGTAACACACTACGCCGCCATGGACTCAAATCCTGCTGTGCTAGACGTGTCCCCCTGCTTAAGCCAGTACATGTCCAGGCCCGTCTGAAGTTTGCTACAGAGCATTTAGATGATCCAGAAGAGGATTGGGAGAATGTCATATGGTCAGATGAAACAAAAACGGAACTTTTTGTTAAAAACTCAACTAGACGTGTTTAGAGGAGAAAGAACATCAAAGGCTTGTTTGAGACAAGCGAGACCTGCGCAGACCTGCGCAATTTCGATCAACGTCTTGCTCGTGCGTTGCATGATGGTTAGTCATTTTGTCCGACTTGCTCTGGAGGCTCGTTCACATGAGACGTTGAAATCTCGCGGGACAAAGACGCCCGCAGCCTTGAGAGCGAGGCGCGGCGAGGCGGCGCAGTTCCTCTCCACGGGCTGCGGAGGCGAAATGCTTGATGGGAAACGACTCGCTGGTATCTTGAGCTGAGCGCTCATTGTTGGTTTTTACCCCGTGCTGCTGATGAAACTCTCCAATTGGCTCGGCAAAAGTTGTTGTTTGGTGTCAGTTTTACGTCGCCACTTCCATTCACATTTTTCATCATTGTTCCACAATGTTTATCATGAAATTAATATCTATATATGCTATACTATACTTGCACTGCTTACCGTTTTTATACTTTATATATCTTAGCATATTCAAACACACTGTTCATACTGCTCACAGGCTGCTGTGTATATTCATACCCCTCACTGTTTATTCATCATTCACTTCATTCTATATTTTATTCTGTAGATTGTGTACATTACTTTTCACTTTACCGCTTGTTGCACTCCTGGTTAGAAGCTAAACTGCATTTCGTTGTCTCAGTACCTGTAATCTGTGCAATAACAATAGAGTTGAATCTAATCTTGAGCAGGAACAAATGTATTTACTTAGTACATATCTGACATTAACAATTAAACACATGTGTGCATTCTTTATAAATGCAAACCGAGTCAAGCCGACTCCGAAGGTGGCGGTATGCACCTTAAAGTTGTTTGCAATCCGCCCAAAAACTGAGAGAAGAAGAAGAAGGCGAAGCAGCAGCAGAAGAAGAAGAAGAAGAAGAAGAAGAAGAAGAAGAAGAAGAAGCCGACTCGGAGCTGTCCGACTTCAGGCGAGCTTTTTGAGACCTCGAGACCTCTCCCGGCTTCGATCGGCTATTCTCGTCTACTTCCGAGGCGAGCCGCAACGCGTCTCAAACAAGCCTCATACCTACTGTGAAACATGGGGGTGGAAACATCATGCTTTGGGGCTGTTTTTCTGCAAAGGGGCCAGGGTGACTGATCCGTGTAAAGGAAAGAATGAATGGGGCCATGTATTGTGAGATTTTGAGTGACAACCTCCTTCCATCAGCAAGGGCATTGAAGATGAAACGTGGCTGGGTCTTTCAGCATGACAATGATCCCAAACACACCGCCCGGGCAACGAAGGAGTGGCTTCATAAGAAGCATTTCAAGGTCCTGGAGTGGCCTAGCCAGTCTCCAGATCTCAACCCCATAGAAAATCTTTGGAGGGAGTTGAAAGCCTGTGTTGCCCAGCGACAGCGCCAAAACATCACTGCTCTAGAGGAGATCTGCATGGAGGAATGGGCCAAAATACCAGCAACAGTGTGTGAAAACCTTGTGAAGACTTACAGAAAACGTTTGACCTCTGTCATTGCCAACAAAGGGTATATAACAAAGTATTGAGAATAACTTTTTTTATTGACCAAATACTTATTCTACACCATAATTTGCAAATAAATTATTTAAAAATTAGACAATGTGATTTTCTGGATTTTTTTTTCTCATTTTGTCTCTCATAGTTGAGGTATACCTAGGATGAACTTGCACAATTGGTGGCTGACTAAATACTTTTTTGTCCCACTGTATATGAAACAGTAAGGGAAAGGGGAAACCCTAAAAAGCAACCCTTTAAAAAAGGTCACCTATTATGCAAAATCCACTTTTTCATGTATTTTATACATAAAAAGATGTCCCCTCTGTGTAAAGAGATTCTGAATGTTTCAGATTTTGGCCACTTATGATGTCATAACGATGTTTTGTCTTGTGTAACCATTAGCCAATCACCAACCCCACCCCCCCACCCCCACCCCCCGACCTTATCACCTGAATCTCCTCCTGAGCACCATTGTGTTCTTTGTAACCAAATATCTCTCAGAGGGGCGTGGGGAGGGGCTCCTTATTTTCATCTAAAGGAACAGACAGAGAATCAGCACTTTGAAACAGGTCTGAAACAGAGGGGTTTATGGGATGCTGCAATGATCTGTTTGGTGTTTGGAGCCAAACACTTCAGAGACATGTTTTGTATATATCTGAGACCTATAATATATTGATGAAAAACAGTATAATAGGGGACCTTTAAAACCTAAGATTTAAGAATCATGTTGTTGATTACATCCTTTGTTCCAAGATGGCCTAATTGTGCCACTGACAAATATGCTATCGGTATTTAATTTCATATTTTAGTTGGAAGTCATCTTCAAAGAGTCCATTTAGAAGACAGATCAAATAGCTCATATAGTGTTTGAGATAATAACTTAATTACCCGGATACTTGGAAGTGGGTAATAATTAAATACTTTCACATCAAAAGTGGCCTTGTATAGTGAGAAGTGTTCTACATTTGCTGCTCAGTTAGCGTTAGCTTAGCTGCTGCTGCTCAGTCCTGTACTCGCTATCTTTTGAAATGTTTACACAATACAGAACTGCTTTGACAATCTTTGGCCGAGCGCTCAGAAATTATGATGCACATTTGGCAGAGAACATTTTGGAATTCAAGTGTGACTGAATTACAAAATTAACATCGACTCCAGCAGATAAGATGTAAAAATGAGGAGCATTAATTCTGCCCTTTACCTTAAGGGGACGCATTTAGGTCACAGGTTTTATTTCTATGTTTTTAAGACGGTTATTATGTCATCGTGGCTGTTTCGGGATCAACCCTTGTTTTGTTACCTTCACACTAACACAGAAACAGGTTACATAAGTGTTGAGAGAAACATTTTCCAATGGTTGTTTCTTGATTTCTTTTGCTGCGCAAACAAAAAAAGATACACATTGAATAACAATTCAAGTTAGTAGCTAAAGGCATAAAAAGACAGAAATGTATAATTCTTTCTTTAATAGAAATGTTTCTTCTGCCCGTAACGTGTCCAAACCAGGCTTTTCTGGATAAGCGCATTTTTGAAACATAGTCATTGTCCATGCCGGTTTCAGTTGGATTATTTGACACAGTTGCTCCGATCAGATCGGTCTCCTCCATTTTGTAGATTATTTACGACTTTCGAATCCACATAAACACATCGGCAAAATCCGGCTTAATTTGAGCATGTGTTTTAAACAGTTTAATCTCTTTGTGAATTGTTTCCACTTCCGCGCCGTCCTTTAATTTCTTCATACAGCGGAAACCAAATGAATGAATCCTGAGTCCAATAACCATCAAAGTCACTCCAATGTGCTCCTTAATTACGCTTTCATCGTCCTTTAACAAAATACTTCACATTCATCCAGTTTGTGACAGCAGTTGTAGCATTTTGAGACTTTTAAACTTTAATTACCGCTGTTGATGAATACATTTTAGGACCTCAAGTATTTTGTTTGGTAACCAAAAAGTACAAGTTAATACCAAGCGGCAAACTCTGGGGAAGAGCCGGGACCCCAATGCGGAAGTGCCTCAAACTGCAGTTCATCTAGTGGCCAGTAGGAGCAGTCTGCAGAAGTGAGCATTTCCGTAGACCCCCATGTTAAAATGCCCAACTTTAGAGCAGAAATAAACATGTTTACATCGTGGTTCAAAAAAACATATTCTCTGTATAGTTAGATCCCCCCTTCATGAATATGGATTGGGGGTGTGCATTTTTTCTCAACTCATCTGTTTAATTAATATTAAGCCTTAAAGCTTTTGCATAAATTAGGGCGTGGTCACTTTGATGGACATGTACATGCCTCACTGTCAGCTAACAGCAACTTGTCCACTCTGCTAGGCTACAACCATAGAGGCTACAACGTTAGTTAGTTGTAGTTACTGTACTTGACCCTTTAGCTTTAGCCGTGTTCGTGGTGATTGTGCCTTTTAGGGAATATTGTTACAAATACCAGACAATTAAAATGTTGTGCTGTGCGCTTGAATGTACCAACAGAACTTCCATGAAGTCTAAAATGATAATATTATACATGTCCCGTTCACAGGTGTTTGTGTGCTTGGTAGCTTAGCTTGTTACTTATTAGTCAGCTAAGGACATAACCCTTTATACATACATATACATTTTAGTTTATGATTCAGCCTTGGGTAAGACTTTTATAGTCTATGGCTATGACGCCCATAATGCTAAACGGGAGCAAATGTTAATAGGGGACCCAATTATCCCAGTGGTGGCCGCCGGAGCTAACGGAGCCGCAGCCGGCTGGCTCCAGCCGGCTTCCCGGAGCTAGCCCACTGCGGCTCCGTTAGGTCCGGGCGGTGGAGTCCGTCTTTTCTTAACGTTTGAATGACAAGCATTAAGAATAACAAAATATAGCTAATTTTCTTGCAGATTGTCTCATTTGATTATGAATGTAACATTTATATAGGGGAACTACACTGTTAGCAGTAACTTGGTATGCATGTATTTCTTGTTAGCTTAGCTTCTTAGCCTGAGCTAGCTCTGTTTATTTCCAGTTCGGAGGCAGCAGGTCTCGCCTCGGCTCCGCCTCTTTGCCCTTATTTGGAGCAGGCGGGATTAGACTCTGACGTCGCTGTCAAGCCGTTAGTGGCCGACTCCGCCTCCTAAGGGCTTCTCTGCAACTCTGCAGAATCTTATGGGTGACGTCACGGACACTACGTCCATTAATATATACAGTCTATGGTTAATACCCATACCTAAAGGCGACTTCACAAGATCAGCATAACACGGCTCTGCGCTGCCATTGCCGTGACCCAACACTAATGCCAACCCTTATCATTTCAACCTTGACCTCAATGTCCTCTGACCTTTTGACAGATGTTTAAAAGCATCACAAACTATGTACATAACAATAGAAACAAACATTTACCAACTGTTTTCACAACAAGGCTCTGCGCCCAACCTTGCAGTGACCAAAGAACAAGTTGCGTATCATGTGAAAGCCTACATTTGAGTGAAAATTATCCAACATTTCTCCACACAACTGCAGATGTGTTTACCTGGCTCCGGTCTTTGTCCACCTTCTTGAAGCACTTGTTGAGCGACAGATTGTGGCGCACTGAGTTCTTCCAGCCTGTGGGGGCGCTTGCAAAGTAAGGGAAGTGCTCCAGGATCCAACCGTAGATATCCTTCACCGGCAGCCGCTTGTTTGGCGCGTCCTCGATGGCCATGAAGATCAGGCAGCTGAAGGAGTACGGCGGTTTTCTGTTGGCTCCAGCCGCCAAGTCGTACGCCGAATGTGCGTCACCGAGCAAAGCGTCTTCCAGGGAAGGAGACGAGGAGGACGGCGAGCGCGAGTGCTGACCGTCGGGGTCCTGCAGGGGGGAGACGCTACGAAGCCCCGAGTGGCTGAAGCTGTTGAGGAGGTCGGTGCTCTCGTGGAGCCAGGAGAGGCTGGTGAGCTCCTCGTCCTCGGCCTTGGAGAAGGAGGCGGACAGGGACAGCGAGAGGTCGGCTGCCTCGGCCTCGGATGCTGCCGTGGCGGCGTCCCCTTGTTGGTACGGTGGGCTCATACCCTGCGAGGCACTGGCGCCACTACTGGGGCTTTGGGCCTTCTTACTGGGGGGCATGGTGGGTCCCATCCAGCCCAGGGCTCACTCCTGGAGAGAGGAAAAAGGGTAGGAGAGAGGGAAAGAGAAAAAGAGGAAAAAAGAAACGAGGTCAGCTTGTGAAATTCATTTAGCTTTCTCACATAAAGACTTTTTCTTAAAGGCCAAATGGTGGAGACACGCAACAAGATGTTGACCACATTCCCAATTAGGCAGATCTGAGGGGAAAAATATACATCATCGTTTTTCTCTAGGGCTCTATACCCAGTTCCGGCTGGAGCGGCACATTTAGTGCTTCATTGGTTGAGGAAATCTTGCCTTGTACGACTACCCTCTAATTACAAGCGTACCAGGAAAGTATTGACATTACACGAAGGTTGCTGTCATAACATGTGAACCCTGGTAAAGGTCTAATAGCGCTTTGACATCTCTATAACAGGAAAATATCCAAGGTAGGCGTGCTGAATAAACTTTAACCTGTCCATGACCACATCCTCACAATTAAGAGATCTGCCAGAAAAAAAGGAAAGAACAACTTTTAAATTCCTAATCATCAATATTCTCCCAACATAAGAGCAATTGTGTTCTCGTTAGCAGAGGAAGAGCGGTTATTGATGGGGACGGGGTCCGAGTAACACACACCACGCTCAGAAGGCTCACAGCAAGAACTTTGATTGTCCTCTAGCAGCACGGACAGCTGTGGGAAGAAGGACCCTCGCCCTGTGTGCACACGTTTCAGAATCTGGACACAAATACACACCCCCGGTAGGATGTACCACGCCGACACGCAGAAAGAAAAACCTACATTTGCATGCACACAAATTTGGATAAAAAGGTCCTGACAAGGGTAGAAAAAGGTTTCAAGTCTAAAAGCATGAACACACACATACATAGACACACATACATAGACACACACATACACTCACACACAAAGATTAAATCCAGATATGTCCTCGCTGGGCCGTGTTGTGCGATCTTCCTCTAATCCAAGGTGATCATCGGCCGATCTGTCCCCTCACTCTACGCGATTGACTGACAGATGTCACCCCTGGCAACCCGCTGTGCCGTGACAACTGTCAGTTCGCAGCATCTCCGTTCAAAGTGTCACCATGGCAACAGAGCAAAACAACTCTGGTTATGTCTCTCTTCTCTGTGTCTACCTATCCACCCCCGTCTTTTCACTTTTTCCCTACCACAGCCGATAACTCTGCCTAACAGCGCCTGATAGGCTGGAGAAGGACTGGGCTAAATATAGAAATGTGATGTATAGCTGCTGTGCTGCTGCTCCATCCGACTCTCTCCGCCGCGATGGGAAACGCTCGGCAGCGTGTCTTTGATCCCCCCCCATCCACTTCCTCCCTTTCTACTCCTCACACTTTCTGACAGCAGGCGCGCTCATTCAACAAGCTGTACCTGTCTGAGGTATGCCGTTGTTGCACCAATATTGACATTGAGCGTAATGAATTCAAATTGCCCTGGCGACGATAGCTGAAAATAGTGAGTGCACAATCAAAGGGATGGGCGAGGGTGTTTGACAGGCTTTTCAAGGTGTGTGTGTCTTTGTATGAGCGTATTCATGCGTGTGTTTGACAGGCTTGTCGCGCCGTATGTGTGTGTGTTTCTCTCAGGCAGGAAGTAAGGGCATCGCAGTGACATTGTTCCTGGTAGGAGTCCGCTGGAATGCAGAGATGCTCTCTTTCTCTCCATCTCCTCTTCCTTGTTATGTTGCCATAGCGGCAAGGGGGCCATGAAACATTACGGCTGACAGTAAAGTCATCTCATTTTACTGTTGCTATGACAACAAACTCCTCACTGTTGGTTGGGGCCAGCGCGAACTGCCGCCCAAGCCTCCTGCCGGAGTGTGTGCGAGTAGATTGTGTATGTGTGTGTGTGTGTGTGTGTGTGTGTGCCAGCATGTCTCCCATGGGCACTCATAAAGCTTAACACACTTGCTCAGCCCTAAACAAACTTTCATGCAACTTCTACAGCGGCCCCTCAGGGCCAACTGCTAAAGGACAAAGGCAGATATCGCTCAAGTTCAGACTAAATGATGCCTGCTGCGTGTGTTTGAGTGTGTGTGTGTGTGTGTGTGTGTGTGTGTGTGTGTGTGTGTGTGTGTGTGTGTGTGTGTGTGTGTGTGTGTGTGTGTGTGTGTGTGTGTGTGTGTGTGTGTGTGAAGCATCCTCACATTTGTTTGACAGATGGGACTGTGCTATTCTCTCTGTCTTCTTCATTCCCTGAATCTCTTTTGTGTTTGCATGCTTTGTTTTGATTTGTTTTCCTCTCTGTTTGGCATGTCCACATTTGGCTGAGTGTGTTTTCCCCGGTGTTTCAGTATGTGTTTGCATCGGACTGTAAGTACACTCTCTATAAGTACATTCTCCCATCGTAGTGCCTGTGCATACCAATGCGATTTAAAGCAGCTGGAATCTGCACGGTGTTGCTCTCGCTCCCTCTGTGACCCGGGCACCATGCCGGCTCTGTTTGCTCTCTGCACCCTGATAACACAGGCTTAAAAAGACAACACTCAATTAGAGTCAATTGCTTTCTCGGTTTGAAACGCTATTCTTTAACAAACTGAGATGAGGCGTACTTGGATCTAAATCCAGATCTTATCTAGACCCTGACCTATAGCCAATGTTTTTTACCTTTACTTTCCCAGAGACCAATGGATTCGTAGAAAATCATCTCAGCCAATCAAATCAATGCTTTAGATCAATGGTTCTCAAACTTTTTTCAATAACGTACCCCCTTTGAAAATAAAATTCAGCCAAGTACCCCCTGATCGGCGCAAAAACAATTTGTTAAGGAACAAATGCCTATAAAGAGGTACAGTACAGCGCTGCACCATCAGTGTCTGGTTTATTAAAACAACAACATTGTAACTGAGAAACACTTACATTTCAAATGTTTACAATCCATCACTAAATTCATGGCAAACCAATTTTAACATCATGCAATAACACTAAGACGACATTAGTTGCATTGAACTGATCTTTTTAATAAGTTGTACTTACAATGTAGTGAGAAACATGGGCTTGTGCTTCACTGAGGACCTTTGTCATTCTGACAGGGAGGTTAACTGCAGTTATTACACTTATCCTTTTGAAATATGTGTAACTCTGTTCATATAAAACCCACACTGCTCAAACTTCGTTACTTTTCCTAAAATTGGTATATGAAGAGAAATAAATGTAAGCATTTTATGAGCATGGGATTTTGACCCCTCATAGAAACACATGCATAATGCTGCGCTATACTTTGCGGCCACACGCCGTGGCCAAGCAACGCTTATTGTTTTGGTGTCCTTTGATAAGCAGGCAGTCATGTCATTAACTAGAACTATCTAGATCTGATAGATGTGGACATGAACACAAGTGAAGTATAACCGGACATAAAATACATCTCACGTACCCCCTGCAGTACTCAAACGTACCCCTAGGGGTCCGCGTACCCCCATTTGAGAACCACTGCTTTAGATGACCAAATCAGGCAAGATACATATAATACAGGAGGTGAGCGATGAGATGAGTGAAAGGAAAAAAACAAAAGGATATTTTTTTTCATTTGGCGCTCTAAAATGGGACAAGTAGACAGTGAAAATGGACATTTTAATTAGGTATGGATTGACTAACTTCATTCAAGTATTAGATTTCAAATCCTCACAGGACAAACTCACTGCTCTCAGTAAATAAGAGAAAGTGGAGGAATGGTATTTATAAAAGTGAAAGAAAAAGAAAAGGAGAACATCTGTACAATTTTTACAATGTTTTGAGATTATTTATAAAAAAAAGTTTGAATATTTAATCATGAAATTCAGTTAACATTTTTAATTAATTAAATTCTTATTATTAATTATTTATTTAATTTTCTCAAACCAAGGATTTTTAAAGCTCCCTGTTATGTATTTAATTATTTTTAAATGCAGCTGTTATTTTAACTTGAAAGGAGATTAAAAGTAACTAGTTATCATTACAGAAGGATAATTATAATCCCATCAGTTCAAATTGAAAACTGACAATGAATATTGCTGACATTTTATTGCATTGTAATTGATTTAATTTAACTGTCAGTTATTGACATACCTCCTGGAGTCACTGAATCATAAAGCAAGTTAAACATTATAACACTCCTGACCTTTACTAGAGAGCAATTTCTCTAACTCGGAAAACCCTGGCATGGAGGTAGGTGGTACACTAATGTCAGATTGTTTCTGTTATTATGCCTTCCTTGAATATAGGTTTCTCTGACAGCTAACAATGGCTGGAAATTACCGTGGCAACTGTGTTGAACACTTAAACTTCCTCAGACTCCGCAAGTAAAAATATCCTCTACTCAGAGACATTATTATAACTGACAGCGGAAAATGATAACCTACAACAAATATGCTTCAACATCTCAATTTGCGCTGTTTTATATTGTTGTATTATTATACTGTCAATCAATCAATTTAAGGAGGTATGCTTGGGCTCTGGGAACCTGTGTTAGGCCTTTTTTTAAATACAATTTGTTTGACTTCCACAAAACAATTCGGACTCAAAGTCGACTTATTAATTTTTGTTCAGACCTTTCTACCATAATCAAATGCTCTTAACCAATTATGATCTATCCATAGCACATAATGTTGGCTTAGATGTTAAAGGACAATTTCAACGTTTTGGGAAATACGCTGGTCGCTTTCTTTCAGAGTAAAATGAGATGATCGATACCACGGTGCACTTCCCTATGCATTTGTAACTTCTTCTTTTGTGGTACCTACCACGTCATCAGGGATGATGGTGACGGTGACTTTTTTTCCTAACCTTACACTCTGTTTCTGTGTGTGTGTTCGTGTGCGTGTGCGTGTGTGTGTGTATCAAGCCACCATAAGCAGCCAGTTGGCTTACTATAGTCTCCACTGGTTGCCTAGCAACCTCACAAGCAGGGAGTGACTGCACCTGTCCAAGAAAGTCTGCTACAACGCCCCTACAAGCACAACTCTCCATTTTTTACCTTTTTTCAAGTTCAACTTAAGTAAGCAAAATACTATATAAAGAATTAATGAGCATATTGGTGCTGGGATAAGACAGCAAGGCTCGCTGTTTCCCCGTTTCAAATGTCTATGCTAAGCAGAGCTAACTGTCTACTAGCTTAATCTTTATCGTAGACATAAGAGTGGTATTAATCTCTTAACAAGGAATTCAATAAATTAGTCATAAAAATGTCTAGAAAATGCTAGAAATGAACCTAACATTTTGAACGTTATAAGAAACTACCATTTCCAAGGTCAAGAATGAGCTCTGTTTTTTTTACAATTATAGAAAAACATTATCGCTAAATGAACCAGTAAGAAACAGGAATGGGAGACAGAAATGACTGTCCGTTTATTTCTTCAGAATTGTAGTCACTTATATTTTTGTATTGCCAGGCGTTTGCCTATCAAGATATGACAAACCTAAAGGTCTTCATCTTAAGTGTGCTGCTTGTCTTCAGCTAATCGAGCCTTTGCTTATGATATCGACTAAAAGCAAAAAATGATTGATCAATAGGCTCTGTTGTCATCTGCATAAAAAAAAGTAGGATAAAATAGCAGATACGATAGCTTACATAGCACAATTAAACATGTTCCAACAACTGATGAGATTTGTCTTTTTTTTTTCAATCATTGAAATGTAAATGAACTGGGATGCTTTATTGGATTGTTTTTTGGTTTTAAAGATTAGTAAATTGAATGAGACTTAACCCAGAAAATGAGCTAATGTTACAGAATATCATCGACTTCCAGGTAACCCTGTTGACCTCTGGTCAGCTGGAAACCCTCCAAAGGCTTTACCAGTGAAAGCGGGGGCCACTGGTGTTTACACAGAGGAGAGAAGGTTAGCAAACCCCTCTGAGGGCGGATATGTTGTAGGCTAATTCATGTGCTCTAATTAACAGCGTAATCATCTTACATTGCATTCATGCTCTCGCAGATGCGTGTCTGAATCACATGCCACATTTACGTAATCCTCAGAAGATCTTTATTCCCCGTCGGCGGCTTTTTCTGTCTGACTTGCGGTCGCTTTGTGTTTGCCGGAGCCAGAAAAAAAAATGTCAATACTTAAATTTAACTGTCTGGTGCCTGCTATAATGTTAGTCAAACTGGTTTTCCAGAGAAATCCCCAAGTCATCACCCCCAAAAACCACATCAATGCAGAAATATTCAAATAAAACCCAGATATGCCCGTGACATGCTGTCAGCGATGCGTTTATGTTCGGCTCTGGGCCTCGGCGGACTCAAACGACTATTACAACTTTGTCAGTTTGATCGCGACTCGTGACATACGTTGCGTGTCTCATCCTCCCGCTCCTCGCTTTCCTGTCAGTCTTCCATATACAGCCCAATAAAGCCGGTGCCATGAAAATAATCCCCCCCTACCCCAGAATGGAGTAGTAATAGTAGTGTAGGATATAGCGGGCGAAGAATGCAATAGTAGCTGGTAGGAGTTATTACTTTGCAGAGGGGTGAGCTGAACCTTGTGGCTCCTCTGGCCACAGTGATAAAGCACAGAGTCAGATGCACCGAGGCAAAACTAATCTGGAGTTTTGATGACAAAAGGACGACCTTTATCCCTCCTACACATTTGCGGGATGGATGGAAAGGGAGAGGAAGACCAACAGAGGGAAGGAGAAAATGAGAACTCTCTGAGAGACGGGGAAATAATAACTTCTGCTATATGTCAACACCGGCTGCATGAGGCCTTGTGATGTTCTCCATTTTCAGCCCGGGAAATCGTCTATACCCCCCCAACCCCCCCACCCCCTTCTGTATGTCCTGCTTTTCCCTAACGACAAATGTCAGGATTCCAGGGGGCTTTAAGGAAGCAGAGCACGAGCAATCACATCCTATGAGGTATGGATGTGTCTTCCTTTTTATATCATCCGCAGTGGCAACGAGTTATGGGATAGAGGTCGGGGGTCAGGGTGTCCCAGAGGACTGCTCATAACCCCCCGGCCCTGGCGGCTGCTGCTCCTGGCTCACACTGTCACACACGTGCACACACTCATGAACATGCAGACAAACAGAGAAGCACAGGGTTTCTTTGCTTTTTCTTCCCAGGGTTGATTTGAGTCAGTGCAGAGGAGGGTCATTCACCAGAGCAACACTGGGCTGATTATACTTGAAAAGCTAATATTTGCTCAACTATATTTGACATCATTGTAAATTCAAAAGATTGGACAGTTGATCTGACAACACAGTCAGACATGTATATTTTCTTTCTGTTTTATAGCAAAGATAAGTTCAGTTGCTAGGAATTATGGACACGGGCACAACATGTACAAATTCAGGCCACTCTTTTAAGACTAAAGACTCCAAACTTATTCGAAGAACCAGTCAAAAATGTCAATGTCATGACGTCTGTGTAAACCGTCAAAAATATTTAAAGTTGTAATTTGACTTTTTTCATATAAAGTGGTTAAATGCTATGTTAGGAAATACAATATTGTAGTTTTGGGCTATTTTGTCTTACTGTTCAGACAAAAGAAAAAGTACATTTTCTTAATTTGTATTGTTCATATTAATAGAAAAATATACAGTTTCATTTTTTTTGTAACTTAAGACACACTTTAGTAAAAACAAATGAGGGTCTATCACAAAAAAAAGGAAATATGTACAAGGCTGTAAATATGTGTGATGTCAATGTCAGCTGTATAATCGGCTCGTCCTCACCCATCACTGCCTGCTATTATAAATCCAAATGTATGATCATATTTCCTCACCGTTTGATAAGGAGCTTTATCAGGGGCAGGGTTGTCTCCCACGTCATTTTTGTTTATTTCCGAGAAAGATCTATCTTGTCATTCCGATCTATCCGCAGGAACTTTAGCTAATGGAGGCAAAACACATTATTCTCAGTGATGTGACGTTTTCTTATTGATTTGAGTAATCCTATAATTTTTGAGCATATTAAACAAGGTTTGTTAAATACCAATTGTTTTATTAAAATGTTACAAATTGTCCGAAGTACAAAATGTGCCATAGCTGTCATATATAGTGTGTAAAAAAACGCAATTACTGGGGCTTATGTTAAAACGGGTCAAGGTCATTGCTTTGCGCCCTAAACATTATAAGTTACAGTACAGAGCCTGTTCTGCTAGAGGATTAAACATTGCCTCTGTGTCTATTGGCAAGCAACTAAGCAGATAATAAGCATATAGTGTACAATATATTTAGGGGAGCTGAGTCCCAAAACCTTCAAATTGAAAAATGATAGCACAAAACACATCAATGGGGCCGCTGCTCCTGCTCTAAGCACAGCGCTGCACTGTTTTACTAAAGAAAAACGGATGTACACATAGTAACTAAGAGGCAAAAGCTCTGGGAAAACATGGTATGGTGCAAGGAAATCAAATATTGCCAGTGAATAATTCAAGATGACACACATACACACACAGCCTCCAAAGTAGGCTAACCAAGAAAGCAAACAGACATTTGCATCAGGCAAACACAGAGTAAGTTTGGTATAATACATCAGCAGCAAGCGATCACGCTCATCCTCGCTCTCTGTGGATGGCCAACAATCAGATGTACACACACACACACACACACACACACACACACACACACACACACACACACACACACACACACACACACACACACACACACACACACACACACACACACACACACACACACACACACACACACACACACACACACACACACACACACACACACACACACACACACACACACACACACACACACACACAAAGGTGACTTGTTTGTGTGCAGCCTGGAGGTGGTAGAGTACAGGGATAGTGTGTATGGGTGGACTGACTCGGATGGTTAGGTCAAGCTTAAAAAAAGCCCAGGCTCAAGGCTCTAGACTTCCATGATAATGGCGGTGACACACCACATGCAATGACACGTTTGTGCATGCTCGCTCAGTTACTAGCTCGCTCCAATGCTCATTCAGCAAGCCCTTTATTTCATTCGTTTTAGGTCAGGTCAGTTTGTTCTACCGGTGTGGCGTACAACATGTGTTGTTTGTGTTAGAAAGAAACATTAACACCAGCTGACTTGTTAAAGAGGACATATTATGCTCATTTTCAGGTTGAATAATTGTATTGTCTGCCTCTACTGTTACATGTTTACATGCTTCAATGTTCAAGAAGCTCTTTCTTTTTCTCATACTACCAGTGCTGGAGGCTTTGGGATGTTAGCCTTTGGAGACCATTTACATGCACACAAACCTATACACCACACTACAGGAAAGGGAACATCCCCAAATCATTATAGGGCCAGATGTAAAGAATTGGGCACTTCAGCTAAAGACTACATTTTTTCCTAACTGTCCCTGAAGTGTACTGAAGTCTGTTTATAGAGCCAACAATTAGTCATGTTTTCCTTTTACTTTAATCTCAAATGTTTCTTTTGCCTAAAATAACTTTTTACAAATGATTAGGAAGTAAAATATTTGACTTTGACTTTTTGTATGCGATATGGACCTTGAGTCTGAAATAAAGATTGAATATTTTAACTGATTAACAATACATCTTGGCATCAGTAGTTTTAATTACGTATTATAAGCTGCTTAGAGCTTGCAGTTAAACAGATCATAATTCATTTCCTAATATCTATTTTGTATCGCTGTGAACAACCGTAGGTTTTTAATTCAACTCTCAATTCTTACCAAAAACTACATTTGACAAGATAGCATTTAATAGTTCATTATAACATTATAATCTTCCTCCACCCAATGCTAATGTGTGGTAGATACAGATGTGTAGACGCACTTTAGTTTAGCTCAATGCAACCTAGGTAAACGTTAGCTTTATCTGTCTGCTAACAGCTAAAGTTACTAGCTTTCCTCATGCCGATTTCAACACTTTTAATCAATATGTTAAAATGGGGCTGTACCGTTACCTACGTTGGTTATTTTTCATTCTCCTTTATGTGTATCAAAGAGTGGGGAAATAAACACAAAAAGAGGCAAAATGATCAATGGGGGGGCGGGGGGGTAAACCAATAAAGACTTAATCACAAAATAGAAAAGAAAATAACATTACCCCTACTGATGCAAGATTAAGGTATTCTAAACTGCTAAAATACCCATCTGATAAACTAAGAACAAATCTATTATTGAGTCGTTTGTCTCTACTTCAGCAAAGAACAATTAATGTGCAACACATGCAAGTCCCAGACCTCTCATTGTACCGAGCACTGATCATTGCTGTTGCCGCTTAAAATGACGAATGTAGCCAAAAGGCCCAACTGAAACTCCCGGCTGCTGTCTAGTTAATGTGCTCCTGCAAGCAGCAGGGTGTACTGCGCCAGAGATCATTTGTTAGAGGAAGAAGCAGAACTCTGTGGAACCACTTTATTATTATGGACTGTTTATTTGCAGTTCAACAAGACCAATAGAGCGGGGAGTCTCCTTATGTTGATTTCTAAATATTGAGATACTTTGGGAAAGAGTCAATTATTTTATTTTGGAGTACAGCTGGAGGAGGGTGGCTATAAGATTAGCGTAGCATTAGCTCAATTGTATCTTGTATTCCAAATATATCAGAAATGTTACATCCTTTTTCCACATCATTCCACTGTACACCAAAGACAATCGTATTGGCGTGACTGTTTGGATACATTGGGAGGGAAACTTATGTGTAGCAATGCAGGAGGAGTCACCGACTCAAAGGAGACACGAGGAGAGCTGGAGCTCTGATGTCAAACACTGATGGTTTATTTGGAGCTTCGGCCGGAGAATTCACAAAACAAGTCAAAGAGCCAGAGGTTCTGACTTCACGGTAGAGTTGCCACGTCAATTCTGAAGAACTCTACCCCAGACCCATGTATTTAGCTAGTTCAGAGAGAATAATCAACATGCTGCATAACAAGATAGAATCATAACACCTCGATCAGCTGACACCAACAGGCAGGAACAGGGAGACAGAACACTGAGAGCACAACAGCCAAGGTTACAGGCGCGTGTGCTCAGTCAGGACAGTTTGAACTGATCAACTGGGTCAAAGTTATGGGCTTTGGGAAATATTTCCAACATACATGAGCTTTAATATTGTCCAATAGCCAGGCTAGCTGTCCTCCTTTTTCCAGTATTAATGCCAAGCTAGGCTAGCCTAACCTTCTGGCTCTAGTTGATGATAAGAAAGATAATCACCAAATATTTTCTAAATCGAATAATTGGTTAATCTGTGTATTCAATAATGGCATCAAATGTGGTATGGAGACTTTCAGCTTTTTTGGTTTGATATCATATCAAACCAAATGTCTTTTGGGTTTTAGACAAATAAAAAAAGACACAACCTTAGACATTGAGAAAATGAGTATTATAAGTACTCTTTAATAAATCTTGTGGAATGATCAGCTATTGCTGTTTGGTATGGTCTATGTTAGTAGTTTGAGTCTTCCTGTTGAAACATTCAGGTACCACAGCATAACAAGTGTCCAATTAGGTCCACAAATAAGTAGTCCTACATTTGGACCACCAGCACTTGATTTAGTTGCAAGACAAGCTGTGAAAAAGCCAGAAGTACAAACCTGTTGTTTAATATTTGTTATTCTATTTACAAATGTTAAAGCTAAGCCTAAAAAAACCTAGATGCCAACAAGACACAAAGGTAATACTCGCTCTCTCGCTGTTGCAACCTTCGCCTCCCTCACTCCCTCTAAGGCCTCCCTGTCTTTTCTCTTTGACAGTGAGCAGGTCCCTGTTGGCGCTCTGTGCTCTTTTACAATATTGTGGGAAAGGAGAGAGAGACAGAGAGTGAGTAAAAGAAAGAGAGAAAAGGAGACTGTCAGAAACACTATAGCATATCAAAGCTGCCCAGTGCACAGCCAACAGAGCTTTGATAGCGAGCAGGGAGGGGTGTGGGTCAGAAAACATCGGGGAGAAAGGCTCGATGAAATACTTAAAGAGGGGAGCGTGATCTATCGGGATCCCCTCACTAGAGGGGGAGAGCGGGGTGGGTGAAGCTTTGAGGTGGTGAGTGTTTTTCAGCTGGATGTCCTGCAGTCAAAAAGGGGAACAAATTAAGCAGCGCTCCCTCTCTGTGTCTGCCTCTCTCTCTTTCCCCCCTCTGGCTTTTCCACTTATCTTTAACAAACAGCAGCTCAGGCACTCAGCCACTGGCCGACAGTTTGTCCCAACAACAAAAAACCATGGCAACAACCGCTGCAAGAGCCTGTCCGGTTCCAAAGGTCCGCCCTCTCTGGCTTCTCCAACTCGCCCCGCGCTTTGAGCCTTGTGCAAATTGGGCTGAAACGGTAGATTGGAATCAATAAGCAAATGAGGAAAAGTGAGAGAAGTTTGTCGTTGATAAACTGCACTGCCGGTTGTTTGGTTCAGATGGGTGGGAGTGGTGCTGGAATGAGTCCTAAAACCCTTGGAATGAGTTAGAATGTTAGCATTTTCGGTTTGCTTGTCTTGGGGATTTTTTCGGATGGTGCCTGAAATACATTTTGTGGTTAACCCAAGGTCACAAGACTTTCACGTTACGTTCTACAACTCACACTACATCAGTAAATATACACCACCCATGATTGTCTGAAGCTTTTATGCGTCAGAAACGGCGGTTAAGTGAGCTTAGCGAATGGTGTCAAGTCAAGCCACCATGATGTTCATAGCCTAACGTTAGCTTTTTTACTTCAAGGGGTTCCATTTAAGTTTTAAAAAATCATAAAAGTGTTGTCAATATATGGAGACTATCCTGCTGTGTAAGTATTCCAAATGTTTGTTTGCCACAGAGCTTAATTTCTGCAATATCATAACAAAAAATGCATTGCTTTTTGACATGGGACCCCTTGTGATGCCAACTTCCACGTCAGCCTACAAAATACCTCAACACTGCACCGCTCTAAAAAGCTAGAAGAGTTATTACATCGCTCTTGGCTAAGAAAGGCGATTGGAGCACAAAGAATGTGTTGCGGTTGAGTGGAGAAAGTGGAATTTGAAAAAGTAAAAGCAGAAGGACAAAGGGAGAGAGGTAGCAGTTTGTCAGGAACCTACACACACCTATCCGGCCTGCCTTTGCTGACGACACTTACACCGCTTCTGCTGATGATACAACTCTGCTAACATCCTTCACTCCACTCTCCCACAAGCTGTTTTTAACACTGCACAAGATACCTTATGTCAACTCAAACGTGTCCCAAATGCTGACAAAACCACATTTGGAAACTCACAAACGGGCCAAAAAAGGAGAAAATTTGATATGAGGAGTCACACTAGTATGGGAGTATCAAATGCTTCTCTTCACATATTTCAGCACCTTGATGTTTAGTTAATATGCATGTTTTATCCAATTAAATAATAATTTGCATGCAGAATTTATTTAGTACGGACAACTTTCAAAGGATATCCGTCTTATTTTTCACCTGAATATTTGCACAGTCCCCAAAGATCAACGGTGCATGCAAATTCACTAATTAAAGTTAGGTAGGGTAACTTCCTTTTTTAATAAGAAGAAGCCAAACTCTTTCCTCAATGTTTGTGTGCTGCTGGGTGTCAACATTGCAATACTTTGTCAAATTAAAAGTTAGGCATACATAAAGTACAAAAAAAAAACAGGTGTCAAATACTGGGTTTAGATTCACAGTCATATCTGTTCTTGAAGAGAATCGATATATTTTTTTTTTAAGTGTTCAATTTAAGCTTAAAAAAAGTATTGTGTTAATATTTCAAATTTGTATTTAAGATTTTATAAAAATTATTATTAAAGTGTTGGTACAAAACCCTATTGCTAGTAGAAAACATTTGTTAGGAATCAATAGGTTGATATTTCAAGTGAGCATTCAAAACTAGACTTGTTTAACTTTGTACCAGCTAATCTTTCACATCTTCTCTGTACACATGTTAGCATGCTGGCATTAGCGCTTAGCTCAATGGACCACAGATCCAAACTACAGCCTCACAGAGCCACAAGCGTGACAGTAGACTCTGAACTTGACACATAACATATTGCCCTAAAAATGACAGCACAGAAAGAGAAGGGGGAGCTGACATTCAAACAAAAGTAACTGTCGAAATTGAACCGGAAATATTTTGATTTCAAGGTTTCACACCTGGACAATTTGATTGTATTTTCTCAGTTCTCTGAATGTTTGGGAGTCGACTTGAACGGTCACTACAAGATGTGTGAACCCCACGAAAACGACTATAGAAGATAAAGCCACTCTGAAAAAAAGAAACACTCACTGTGATGGATTGCCTATCTTAAGCAAGTTTCAAATCTTTGCAATTTCATTTTGTTGCCGTTGAAGATGAATGGAAAAAAATGTCTGCCTGGTAAGTAGGAAAAGCTTTTGCAAAGTAGTAAGTGGGCTCTGATGTATAAAAAGGTTTGGCCAATCAGGTTCTTTACACACAAGTCATGGTTTTTCCTTTTGCTGAGACAGAATTATTGCTTTTATAGCCCCGCTAGTGCCTGAGATTAGGTTGTTTTATATTCAGAAGCATCAGCCCTTCTCGTCTTAGCCACTGTAGCACTGAGCTACATTACCAGTTCTACTTCTGTCTCATCAGTGTCACCCTGTCCACTGCTGTGCTTATTCCCTGCTTCACTTTTCTATATAAATACATAAGGCCACTCACGGTCTATTCATTCACTGGTTTAAACATTTAAAAAAAAGAGTCCTTGAATAAATACTTTTTGCTGTCCCTGAGGTCAAAAGCCGAATTAGGAAAAAAAGTACTTTTATGTACTCTGCTCCCTGTACGTGGAAACGGTTGCAAAATTATTTAAAGCCGAAAGCCTTCTCAATGAGTTTACGTGGTTAATGAAGGTTCTTGTGGCAGACTCAATAAGGAGCTGTCTTTGCTTTTTTTAGTCGAGATTAAAATAAGCTTGGCAATGAGCCTGCTGCTTTGACGCTGAAGTGTTGCCTATTGGATCGCTTATAAAGTGGTCTCTCGGCTACGTTGCTTTGATTGTTTTTTTGCTTGTGTGTTTTTCCTCCTAAGACTTGTGTTTGTCATGTTGCTGCGTCTTGGTCCTTTGAAGAGGAGATTTTTAATCCGTGGGGCTGCCCAGATTAAGTAAATGACATTTGGACAGAAACACGTCCATATATTAACCTTTAATGAAGCACAGAAAAAATGGTCTGATGCGTTGCAATTTCTTATTAGCAGATCCAGAGAGTTCTTGAACAAGAAAGAGGATGACCGCAAGTGTATATGACAGGAGTGGACAAGAAAGGAAGAGTGAGTGGGAGTAAAACACAGAGGGTAGTTATATCCTAGGGTCATTAGCAGCATTTCAAAGTCACCCAGCTTTCCAGCGTATGCTGTTTGACAGGACCTGCCAACAGAATTAGGGACGAGGTATGATGGTGGCGTGATTAGACGCGTAACTCAGGGGAAAGACGGAGCCTGATCCATGGTTACAGCACACATACCAACAGCACCAAGAAGTAGGGTAAGAGATATGATAACCCCAGTCTTAAGAGATGGTCACTCATTGATAAGATGATCTTTTTATTCCAATGCATGGTCCTCCTGCTAGACTAACTGATAAACCCCACAGGCTCCCCTGGCTCCCCCTAGGAGAGAATTGAATTCCCAAATTACCAGGCTTAAGATAACATACCTGGCTAAATTGCCGCTCTTTATGAGTCTCAAATCTCTTTGTAGATATTCATCAAAGGCCACTTCACTCCTGATGCGGAGAACACAGGAGATGGGAAACAAGGAGAACAACACACAATCTGTTTCGTATTAAGGCCTCTGATCTTCTATCTCGAGCCCCTCGTTTTCTGCTACATTCCTTTAGCCAGGGGTGATGTGTGGGAGAAGAAAAGAGGAGAAAGGGGGGAGGGGGCTGGCATCTTCTCTGTCAGTGCAACATTATGTGGTGAAGCCTCCATAGTAAAGTGGAGGGCAACTGATGCTTTATCTGCCACTTGTTCAGCCTTTTATGATAGCATAACACAAGCTCCAACGGAACAGTTCTTGTAGATTTCTCTGCTTTACTACATTGCAGTTCATCTTACATCTTGATTCCTGACTTCGACTCTGGAGAAAAGTCTGAAGTTTCCATCTGCCCGTTGCTAAATAAATTCCAGTGATAGTAGTGTTTGTTGGATAAACTAAGAAGGGTCCATCTGTTGGCAGCAGACTTACTCAAAGACACACCCACTCTGAGATTAACCCTACACACAAGCAAAACGCCTACACAAAGACGATGTTACTGCTGAGACGAGGAAATACCATG
The DNA here is from genome assembly GCF_949606895.1 of Notothenia rossii. Taxonomy (NCBI): domain Eukaryota; kingdom Metazoa; phylum Chordata; class Actinopteri; order Perciformes; family Nototheniidae; genus Notothenia; species Notothenia rossii. The sequence goes on along the minus strand of NC_136906.1, from coordinate 58,776,680 downwards.
TAGGAGAAGTAGAACCATGAATTGGCACCTCATCAGATGCCAACACTTCCCATTGGTACCTCAATAGGGAGATAAACCGAATTGTATTGGCTTTAATCCTTAAGTCACAACATCAAATATGAGTTAACTGAAGAACTGTAGAGACTGTGAACGTATCCATCGGGATTGTGCGCTTTCAGAAATGTCTTCACCAATGTAAGGAGAGGCAAGATGATGTGCTAAAGTTGGACGCATTGGTCTATGTTCAAGAATGAGGATGAAACTGAATGTCTTCTACAGAGACTTTTAACCCTAGGCGTTGCTGATCTGTCAAAGACAATCTCATTACAGCTGATTGACAGAAGCATAAGCATTATGATATCCAGAGAGAAAAAAGGTTGTTTGTCAGACCAAAAACAGTTCTGTGTAACCAGAGAGGGCTTGTGGTAGGCAAGGTCCAAGGTGAATTCTTAACATCTTGTTATATCAGCATAAAACCCAAAGGTATTCAGTTCAATATAATAACAACAATGAGAAAAGGCAGGATTTGAGAGACTGACAAAGGCATTTATTTTCTTATTTGCAAGAAATAATATTTTCAATTAAGATGAAAAGATTCCGGAAATAGTGTGGGATTCATTTTCTGTGGATGTACTAATTGTTGCAGCTGTAGTTCTTGTACACAATGTATGATGAATCAGCTTTGGCTGAACTCTAAGTACTGAGTCAGTGCAGATCAGGTCGCTTATAATGTGCAGACAGCCTTACACGGCAACTACAGCCTCACATTCTGCTAGAACCCTCCCTCCCAGAATATCTAAACAGAGGAGTGAGGGGCTATAGGAGATGTGAAGGGTCAGGGGACATGGGGACACTGACTGAACACTGCTCACAGGGGGAGTCTAGTGGAACTGAAACAGTCCCTAGAAGCACATTTATGAGATTTGGGCTGAGCTGAACTGTCAAATCAGGCCGATGCAAGCTCATCTTGTGCACACAATGTTTGTATTGTTGGAAGAATCACCACATTATCTATGTGCTAATGTGGATAGCGCAAACAAGGATTAAGTGTGCATCTCCTTTTTAAGTGAACTCTATTAATAACAACATTTAAATGCCTTACTGCTGAGTATTCCTGTTGTTGCTTCTCTCAAACTTCAAAACTATACCTCAGTTCTGCTACTCACTTAATCCAGTTTGTTCAAGCAAGGTTTGAGATGAAAACATAGTTTATTCTATACACAAAATGGCACAGAAAATAAGCACGGAAACGAACCACATGTAAAATGTATTACTTATGTACTGTACGAGTCATAGCTTTAGTGAGGCTGCATACAAGGAACACTCGCAGGTTCATTTTTTCCAGTTTATCAGCCCTTTAGCCAAAAAGTTGATTTCAGTCTCCAAGAAAAAGTGAGCCATAGCACTGAGACAAACCATCAACTAGACAAGGAAATAAAACCAAGTTCTCCATGGTTTCCTCCATAATTATGTTCTTGTCAGGATGGAAAAGCCTAGGAAACAAGATCAGATACTTCAGCTCTCCAGTGGAACTCATATTAATGAAATAGTTTAAAGTGTGCTGGAAGCGACTCAAATGAAAAATCCAACTTTAAATATATAAAAACCTGGAGGGAGTCTGGTCCCATTTTGTCATTTAGTGAGGGTTTTGGGCTCTGCTTTGTAAGATCAAAGAGCAATACGACACGCATTGACACTCGGAGCGACACATCACGTAGAAGTCATATTCACATACTTTGCCACTGACAGCACTCACGGTAGACCATAATGCAATGCAATCGCGAGACATGCTGTGTTGAAAGGGAGCAAATAACTTTTCCCGGGGAAATAAATCCTGCTGCAACTCTCATAACAGACGTGTTTCAGCAGCTGCTAAAAATCAACAAGTTAAAGCCAGTCTCAGGTGGGGGGGAGCTGGGCTGGGGGATCAAGAGGAATTCTGGGAAATATAATCAAACTGAAGAAAAGCTGAGGGAAAGTGGATACAACCAAAAAGACAACAGGATAACAGAATGTGTCCAAGATCCCAGCCTGATGATTTACAAAAGCGAAGGAAGGAATTTTCCTCTGAGGCAGGGCGTTCCACTCTTTTACCAAACAGCAAGGGAAACTCCAGTGACACACGCATGCATTCCTGCCCAGATGCACGCATGAAAACACACACATTTGTAGGCATTTACACACACATGCACTTGTTCTCCCTGTTTCCTCTTCTCCCCCTTTATTGCTCTTTTACAGCGGTTTCATGCGCACGCTGTCTACCTCTCATGGCATATTCAGAGCATGAACATCCAGAGTCAGCAAGTCTGGACACAGCTGCTGAATATTCAGCCCCGCGCTCTTACTTGCTCTCACCATCGCTGTCTTCTCCCACCTTATACTCTCCTTATTTTTCCCTTCTCTCCTGCTCCAATCTACTCCATTTCTGACTGCCTCCCCGTGTAGCTCTCCACAGCTCTGCCGCCGCCACCGCCTCTGCTCTCTGTGCTCCACTTTCATTAAGGGGCTCTCCTCTGATAGCCCTTCATATAACACTTAATCATCATAACAATAAGAGCACTCTCCCTCCAACGAATCACCTCGAGGGGCCGGTCCTAAAAGATCCTCCGCTAACTGATGTCATTAACTGCTCAAGCTGCTGATTGGCTGGGGCTGCGCAGGAGAGCCCGCCCCAGGTGTTTGACGGAGGGCTCAGTGGGAGCATGCAGGTCAGAGAGGCCAAGGACATTCCTCTAATGGAGAGGAGCGGAGAAAACACACACACAAACACACACACGAGCGCAGGCACAAAGGCTCTTGCGGGGAGGCAGAAGACAAGGCGTGTTTGGTTTTTGCAGTCAAGAGAGAGATGAATAAGACTATTGAATAAGGGGGAGGGAGGTTTGAATAACAGTATTTTACATGAATGGATCTTCAGGGAAATGACTGCTTCAGTCGCTCCCTCTGCTCTCTATTTTTTGCTGCAATTTGACAACAGGCTTGTGTGTGTGTGTGTGTGTGTGTGTGTGTGTGTGTGTGTGTGTGTGTGTAGCGGGAGGGGGGGTTGCATTTTGGCTGATTGAGTCAATGCTGCTATCACGCTGTGGAACTGACAGCGTGCCATATTATGTTGTTGTGGGTGTGTGCATAGATGAACAGTGAAGGCGGCTTCACGCAGACCTAAACGCACACAAACAAAACTGCACAGCCACCACACACACACACACAAAACTGCACAGCCACCACACACACAAAACTGCACAGCCACACACACACACACACACACACACACACACACACACACACACACACACACACACACACACACACACACACACACACACACACACACACACACACACACACACACACACACACACACACACACACACACACACACACACACACACACACAGAAATCACAGCTGTTCTCAGTTGCTATGCGGCAAGTCGCGCCATCGTCTCAGATAACACACACACGCACAAGGGTGCGAGACGGGGACAGTAACACCACACTTGGCAGGGTCGGAAGGTCACAGGGGTATTGTGACAAAGTTGCCTAGCAACAAACACAGGGCACATATAGTTCCCAGGGTGATCTCCCATGTGAACCCCTGACCAGATCTGAATGTGGTTATGATGGATGCGGTGACAGGCCATGATTATTTCGCACCCGGCTCTTAACGTTAGCACAGAAATGTGTTTGAATCTGCTGGTGCATCATTATAGACTGCGATCCATCTTCAGCTATTGTTAGCACTCCGCACTTAGGAGGTTAGCATGGTCAGTTGCATCTAAAAAAAAAATCAACATATAGTCACTTTTTTAGGCCACATTCTCACTTTTAAGCAAGTTCAGTTTGTTTGCAACCGGTAATGCCGTTAACTGTTTATTATGTTGACCCTTGAGGCTTACCATACCCCTTGCTCTACTGTAACCCTGTACAGCACACCCCTGCAGACAACATTAATACAGTAACAGGAAAGTGACGTTGAATGCAACTTACTAAAGTGTGTTTCCTCAGGACTGCAGTCAGCGCAGCGCATCTGTGTGCTGAATTCTTTATAGGTTATCACAGGAACAAGGCTCCAGTCCTCCCTACCTCCATCCCACAGAGTACGGTGGTGTTCAGAAGCACAAACAGGGAGCTGGGAAGAAGATTGGGTTCTGCGAAAGCTGAATCACAATCGTTTTTTGGTAAAAGAGCACTTATCCAAGGCTGCGTTCAGACTGACATTTATTTAAATAAAGCCAGTTTTTCACCTCAGCAGGGGGCCAACGCAGGGGGTTTGAGCTGTAAAGTTTAACTAGACTCAACCTTTGGTGCAGCGTAACGTCATCCAGCAAGGCCCTGCGGTGGCCAATCCGACGCATGGAAGCACAACATCCTGGTGGTTGACTTTGTATCGCGGGGCTTTCTATGGTTCACCTTCCGATTTCTGCAACTAAAGATAAAATAATTGCTGCCATGATGACTTTCCACAGTTGTTAAATCATATCTGTGAGTGCTACAAACTGCTGGGCTGGGATCTGATAAACCTTTACATGCATTCATCTTTAATTCCAGCTGATTTCTCAGTGGTGCATTAAAAAACGCACCAACGCAGCCCCCTGCGCGTTTTACACAGCAGGCGTGCTTTTATTCCGAATCCATGCTAAGTTGTAAATTCCGCCTGCGACTGATTTGCGCCCTGACACCACCATACTGCACTCTTTTTAATCATTTGCCAAAAGTAATTAAGTCTTTGGGTTTGATAAGAAATAGAAATAGAAATGCAGAACTTGCAGCAGTTTATTGTCTGCTGGAGGGGACAATATACCAATTTATATAGTCATGGGGAGTCCTGTTAGAGATGTGGGTTATTTAATGGACAAACATTTATTCTCTGACTTTTATTTAGTAACTTGATCATTATTTAAGGTTTTTTTTTTTATTGTTTTGTTGCTTTAATGTTGAAGGCAGTTTCAGACAGAAGGTGAAATTGTATTTAATGGTAGACAGGTGGAGGAAAGGCATTTGTTTTTATAACGGGGCAAGCCAGGGGAAAAGGGAGACGTACAAAAAGCCATTGTTCTTTGTATTGTATTGTATTGTGTTGTCGAAACTTAAGACAATAAACCGCCCTGGATTATATCCCTGCCTAAGATTTGCTACTTGGTAGCAGTTTGATTTTGAGTTTTTTTCTGAGGACAATTAGCCGCAACAAGTAGCCCTGGAAAACTGGGGATGTTTCAAGTCGATCTTGAGGATTGGTATCAAGTCTGATCCAGGCACATTTTAATGGGCAAATCAAAGCTGGTCCAAATCCGATTCTACCTTTCTTTATCAAACTTTACTGAGTTTTGTCCACCTCAGCTTGCTAGTGCTGCAAAGCCCTAATGACAACCAGGCTCTGGAAGTGTTTCTCCGATATGAGAGGAATTAGAATGTGTTAATGCCAAAAAAAGATTTGGTCACACCAGTGGTTGACTCAGTTCTGACACCCAGGTTGGCAAAAACGTAGATTTGCCGAGATCCAATGGCAACAGATATGTTATTATTAGAAGTGTTTAGTTAGTTCACTTTTGCAGCCATCAATATGCTAAAATCATAGCTGTAATAAGTTACTTTTATATACAAGCGTAGTTTCCCTGGTCTATTGGTGTGTGTGTACACACACACACACACACACACACACACACACACACACACACACACACACACACACACACACACACACACACACACACACACACACACACACACACACACACACACACACACACACACACACACACACACACACACACACACACACACACACACACACACACACACACACACACACACACACACACACACACACACACACACACACTATTTCCTATAAAAGAGTAAAAATAATGAAGTTCCCTGTTTCGGCATTACTCGCAACAAAGTGCTGTGCGCACTAAAAACCATCATAAAATCAATAAAATACATTTTTACAAATCGAGTTAAAAACTGTGGCCTCCGTTTTTACCTTACTGCCTCCTTTACTTATTGATGTCACATGTCAGCCCCTGTGCCTCCTCCATCTTTGCCGTCTCTTTCCACTGTGTGCAGTGGAACAAAGCAGCGATGGCAGAGAAACTTATCTTTAAAAAGAAACTGCACAGTGTTGTGGAATCATTTGGTAAACTGTCACAGAGAGCGAATCCTATCTCGGAGAATGCCACTCACACACACACTAAAACACACACACAAGCTTACGAGCACACCCACGCACGCACAGACACACCAGGACTTTGGTGTTTACATCATATGGGAAGGTATTTTTTCCCCTCGCATTGCCAGAGAACAGGCCCACGCATGGACACACAGACGCTGACTAAGGCCCTAGGACTCCTGGGGGGTGGGGCGGAGTGCAGGGGCTTGTGCATGTGTTTGTGCATTTGTATAGAATTACTGTAGTTGATCTATGTCCAACTCCTACTTGTTGAAGTCAAGCTCGGACTTTGTTATCACAGCCAGGCAAGGTTTTTTTTGGGGGGGGGGGGGGGGGGGGGGTGATGTGCTCGACTGTGTTTGCATGTGTGAGTGTATTTGTCTGTCTATAGGGCTGGGAAATATATTCATATTATAGAGTGGCACAGTGCATTTTTGTTAGCTAACCCGGTTAGCATCACACGGAGTCGCTCGACAAAAAGCAATGGGATTTTTCCAAAGGTTTAAGAATATTCCATCCCACATTTATGATACTTACAAGTTTTTCCACATGTTAACACCACTTTTAGACTTTTTTTTTGCATTAATGCATTTGCCAGATGTAAAAGCTAACGTTGGTCTATAAACACTCTACATCACTGTCGCATTGCTGTCGTATGACACAGCGTGAAAATCCTTGTGTTAACCACAGATCTTATTTCAGCCATTCAAACAAACTAGGTTTAAAACACAGTTGACTTCATTACGAGGGAACCAAATGTGTCTGGGTTTTAGGACTTATTCCTGCACCACTCTTTATTGATAATATTACATAGCTGTCTTTTCCGGGTATTAAAAGGCCTCATTACATTACATCTAGCTGTTGTGTTATTTGCTAAACACAATACTTTTACCCACTTAGCCATTGTAACATGGTAATATCAATAACATTGCAATGCTTGATTTTTCCAATATTTCCCAGAACATTTAAATAAATGTATAGACTGTTTCAAACTGTCACTGACGGCTCCTCTTAAAAAGGGCCGGTAAAGAGCCTGAAATTGACGTTCATTGAAAAGTTTTATCTCCTTTCAATTCAGAATATTGTAGATGGTTTCCATACCCATGTTATTATCCAATAAAGTTAGGCATGACAAGAAATGAATAACTCCCCTTTATGTTATCTTCGCAGCCATCTTAAGAGAAAGTGAGCCTTGGGGGACAATTAAAATGAAATTCTTTTGACTTTGACAGTGCAGCTGAAACACACCTGGCTGAGATCTGCACTGTACTGAGTGCACTTCTGTAGTTTGTACAGCAACTATGATTTATTTGCGTTGTCGTCGTATGTGTGGTTTGTTTTTGTCTTTTGTTATTATTTATGCATGTGTGTGTTTGTTGTGCAGTGGTATCAAATCATCCTGTGTGGTTAGTGGAATGTACCGAGGACCGTTTGTGGTTTGGTGTAAGCTGACGAGCTAATGCTAATCAGTTTATTCGAAGGAATACGCATATAGTGTGTGTAATGTGTGTTTATATTATTTGTTTGTGTGTTGCTCCATTCATAAACTGCTAAGTCACTGTTTGGTGTGATTTCCTTACAGTTTGGGGTGTGAGGTTAGAGATGGGAAGAAAAAAGGGCCGGCAGAGAGACAAAGAGTGTTTGTACGTCTTTGAGTGTGTTAAAAGCTCCCATCCAACATTAGGTAGCGGATGTTCAGCCACAACACTTGGGGAACACAACAGGCGGCCTATTCAACCCAAGATGCAAATAGAGCACTCTTCCTCAGTGCTTCGCTCAAACGGCGTGCTAAAAACAGATATTTTCTGTGGAGAGCCGAAGAAGGCAAACCAGCAAATCATTCCTCATTCTCCATGACGCTGTGTTTTCTCTTGCTAAAATAAGAACTGGCACGTACAGTATGTGAGGAGACGACCCAGAATCATCTCGTTCTCCTTTCATTCACTGCCTGCCTGCGATTGTTGGCGAGCATCGGGATTGAGAATCAACAAAGGTCAGACATTCGCAGACGGAGGGCAGAAGGGCGATGGAGTTTCCAATTTGCGTGACGGTGGGATATCGTTTCAAATATAACCCCCTCTCGGGGGGCCGCAACAGGCTGCAACAATGTCTGTGAATCTTTCAAATGTCTCATGTTGCTAAAAAAAACACAAACAGCACAATAAATATCTACTGTGAAGTCTTTCCACTTTAAGGGAAAGAAAGAAGGGGGAGGAGCAAACACATTATATAAATCAGACAGAACCTGAGGACACACACACACACACACACACACACACACACACACACACACACACACACACACACACAGAGACACACAGAGACACACAGAGACACACACACACAATGACATCACTGTAGCTAGCCAGAAAGACAGCAGAGTCAGAGAGAGCCAAGCTGACGTCACCCCATTCGCTCAATGTCAATTACGTAATCAAGGGGTCCAACGCCTGCAGGACGGGCATGCTTTGTGTGGTTTGTTTTGTGTGTGTGTGATCGCATGCGGGGCAAGAACACATAATTGCAATCTCATGTGCGAGAGGAGACATAAAATGCGGCATGCTGATGACATCATTAGCGGGAGGCGGTGACATGGCGAGAGTGTTTGGGGAGAAGAGGAGGAGACGGAGCGCTGCAAACAGAGGAGTTACGCAACACAAATCAAACTCAACAGACTAGAAAGGGCCTTTTTTTGCCTTTTCTCCGTGTGTGTACAGCGTATACACAGTGTGTGTGTTAAGTGACTTTCCACTCGCACTTTTACTTGAGGCGAGGAGTGCATTAAAAACACACAAGCACTCAAGCACACTGCACTGAAATCCACACACACATACATACATATACATACAGCCTCTCTCCACCCCTCTACTTATAAACAAAGCTTCCTAAGGACAGGAAATCCTTCCACCCACGTTCCTGTGTTGCTCGGCAACCAGAGCAGCGTCACAGTGTGCATGTCTCCACCGCTGAAGACAACACACGAAGACGGAGACACGCAGAAACAGCAACTCCTTGAACTCCTTTGAAATGTACAGATAGCCACGCCAAAGTAAAAAAAAATACTAATACTCGACACAGCTGCCCTCCCATTCGTCAGCTATGGACCTAAACCAAACATGACATCACTCCTTGTAAATATAAAACCCTTTTCCCCTCCGTTTATTAAGTCTATTTTTACACCCGCTGACGTCTTTCCATATTGCTACTCTGTATGTGTATTTGTGTGAACGTGTGAGAATGCGCGCAGCAATAGCTCAGCATGAATCAGTACAGAGAGGCTAATTGAGCCGAGGTGCCCATCACTGTGGACAATGAATCCATTCTGAATCAGCAGGAGGCCTATTGAAGACAATTATAACCTAAGCCATTTTGGCCACTCAGGCTGGCTGTGTTGTCACTGCTATTTAAAACCTCGCTTTTAATTCTTCGGTTCTTTTAACATATGAACCAGCACATGAAAGGCGAAGGTCATCTAAGAAGAGATGGAAAATAAATAATCAACTACTGCAAACTCAGTAATCCGCTTGTCTAATTTTGGGAAACCAAACAGAAAGTGGCACAAAATGTGTAAAACAGCATGATCTGGGTCCAAAAGTCACTCTCTGTTACAGCTGGTAAGTAACCCTAACCCTAAAGACATCATATACCTCATTCACACCAACGGTGTTTCAGGGCCGGTTCGGAGCTGGAGCTTGAAAAGCAACAGGTTTTCCTTTTCGCACCACAGCGGAGCAGCCTCTTAGCTCCGGAATCCGGTTCGTTTCAAGCACCAAAGAATTGTCCGGCTAGAGCAAAAGCACCGCATACGTCACGCTTACGTCGAGGCGGGGGTAGGGGCAGGGGCGGGATCAACTCCTGAATAACAACAAAAAGCGCACGTTTTATCCAGTTTGTACACAACGATGGAGAAACTTAACAAGCAGCAGTGGTCCACTGAAGAGACCAGCTACCTACTGGGAATCGCAAACGGTTACGTCATGACGCAAACGATGACGCAGCACCAGTCGGACTCTGAGCAGTGTGAAAAGAGCCGGAGCTAAACCGAAGAACCGGTTCTGAACTTCAAAAGCTCTAGCAGGGAACTTGAACCGGAGTTGCGTTGGTGTGAATGAGGTATTAGTCTATTTGTGTTGCCTATTCTTCAAATGTCAGTTCAGCTTACTGTAAATATTTAGAAAGTCAACACAGGTCACACATAATTTAAAAAAGTGAGCAATTAAAAAATGGGTATGTTAGGGCGTTGATGGTCCCTTAATGCAGCTCACGAAGGGGTTAAATGTTGGAAATTTTAGAGCCATAGTTAAATCAATTTGATTTGGGACAATTTGGTTAAGATGCATTAGCTGTTAAAAGAAATGTCACAAATAAAAAAAAGCCTCCTGGAGTCTTAGTGGGTAAAGATGCATAGAACCGCAACGGCATTTGTTCAATTGCAGCAGTTGTTCTCCTAAACCCCTGACTTACAAAGCATGAACTACAAAGTAAGGGTCACATGGGGGTAACCATGCCAAACTACCGCTAACGAGCTAACCAGATAGCATGTTTATTGCTGAATCACTATTATTGGTAGACTGGTTCCAGACCTCCCGATTGGTTCATAAATTCAAAAAGGTCTGTTGTTGTTCGGTCCACCTATCAGAGCTTTGTATTCTTTATTTAACTTATCATTATGAAGTAAATGTTCAGCGCTGTAGAGTAATGACGCCATTAGCATTTTTCTTTAAGACATGATCTATCTTCGCAATTCTGTCGGACATAATGTACGATATCTCGGGGAAATTAAGGCTTGATTTATGGTACGAAGGTACCATAATGCAAAGTGCGCCAACCATTGCTCAAGCTAAACAGGAAGAGGTTATGTTATTGTTGTTCCTTGTAGCAATTGGTAGCATTGACCAGTTACCAAATCCCCAGTAGTGGATATGGTTAGATGTAAACTGTCATCCCCTGTGCAGTTTTGTCCACTCCTTAAAAAAATAAAAGTAGATAGTCTAAATAAGTCCAAACAAGTTGCTTTATTTGTCACAGCTACCATCAGCACTAACTTTAATACCAATTAGAAATGTGAGGGAGGGAAAAATGAAAAGTTAGACAAGACTTTCAAATTAGTTATCTATATTATTTAGTGGCCATGGGAAATAAACCCATGGCAACATTATCGGCAGCACCATGAGGTACTAACAGAATATGAATCAGTGGATGCATCTTGACATCGCTGCGGCTTTGGTAAACAACTTATTGAACTATTTGACCATATATACAAATTAACAACACGATGAAGCTTTTAGCAGTGACATGCCAAGATACAAAACTCTTTGTCCTCTTTTCAGTGAGTAAACAATCCACAAAGGCCAAAGCGTAGGTGCTCGTCTATAAAAGGAAACGAAGATATTTGCATCTCTTTTGCTGATAAGGTGCACTTCTGTAGTGTTTACTTCTTAGAACTACATGAAGTCTGGCGGTACACTTTTTTTTCCTGACTTTGTAGGGCTGCTCGATTATGGCAAAAATCATAATCTCGATTATTTGGGTCAATAACTGTAATTGCGATTATGAATTGACTTTGAAAATATCCATTTATTGGAGAGAAAAAAATGTCAACAGTATGTTTTTAACAGTTGATTACCCTGAACGTTAAGTATAATTCAACTGAAAAACCCCCCCAAAAAAATATTATTTAAAAATCAATTACAAAAAAGGAATAATAATAATAAAAAAATAATCGTTTTATTTCGATTACGTTGTTTTCGTAATCGTTGCAAGCCATAATCGCGATTAAAATACGATTAATTGAGCAGCCCTATGACTGTGCATGTTCTGCCATATGGCTCCTGGGGCCACAGCTGACCAGAGCACAGCAGTGGGTCATCGTGTAGCTCCAGGCACGGCTAATACAATCAGAACTATTTAAAAAAAGAGGCGCTTTAGAGTATTTACGCTGAATAAATCATGCGCTGGCGTCTGTGCTTTTATTCAAAACACAGACTGTTCAATGCATTCACACATGAATCATCCATTATGGACTGTTTGGGTTGTGTTCAGGGAATCCGACTAACAACAGTTGTTCCGAGCGCACTAACCCATCCATACCAATTATCTGTGTCCAGGGTGGAGTCTGAATTCAATATTCAATTTACACAATTCAATCTCACATCAGAGCCTCAAAGCTGGAATAAGAAGTGGCGTCTATGGGGCCGGACAAAAACAGAGCGGGGTCCTCGGAGAATCACAACTGTCTCCAAAGTGAAAAAGAAGCGGGCTAACTGAACGCCAAACCACAGGGGTGTCCATTGAGAGACAGGGAGAGGTGGAGGGGCGAGAACTCCATTGAGCGCAGCCATGGGGGGTCAACATGTGAATGAACGTTTGGCATGGAGGTGAATTATGAATGAGCAGCACTCTGAGCGCTCCTGGAGAGAGCCCCCGTCTCCTCCACTTCCCTCCCATCTCTCCTCCTCCTTCCTGTCCTAAAAACCTCCATCTTCCTCTCTTCCGTCTCGGTTTCATCCCTCGCTACTGAATTGATCTCCTCATCTGCCTTATTCTCCGTCATCTGATCGCTCGTCCTCCCTACAGCCTCCCCCCTTTACTTAACCCTTCTTCATCTCCAGACCAGGAGGAAGGGCAGAGGTAGACACACACGCCGTCTGTCTGAAGAGACGACAGAACATTTGTTTCCCTGCACATACATATTTACACAGCCTCAGATGGCTACACACACATTTTTGAGACACACACACGGGAGCAAAATATAATATAGAAGCAAACAGTCCTGCACGTGCAAAGGCCGCCGCATGCATTAAGTGAAAGGCTCTCAGGCACTGACACACACATTTCTCCCAGCTGTTATGCTGGCCACATAGTGTGTGTGTGTGTGTGTGTGTGTGTGTGTGTGTGTGTGTGTGTGTGTGTGTGTGTGTGTGTGTGTGTGTGTGTGTGTGTGTGTGTGTAATCCAATGTGCTGCTGCTCAGCCTGTGCCACGCTCTCTCCTCTGTTGCTGTGCGTCTGATCAGATCTGCCTCCCCTCAACCTGTTTGCCGTATATGGCACACATGCACGCGCACCCTTACACACATATATCACACACACAAGGAGCTGCTACTACGTATCAAGCCTCATTCAGTGTCAACCAGGAACACAGAAAATCCACTCTGTGCTGCTGAAGCAACCTCCAACCAGAAATTGTGTCAGAAAACTCTGCTCACACACACACAGTGGAGGAAAAATGGGACTTAACTTCAAGTAGCCTACCTAAGAAGTGTGTGAGTGTGTGCTGGAATGGGATCAGTGTGTTCCTTAAAAAGTATCCACTCCTTTAGATCCCTTCACTCCAGTTCACAGCGGTCAGCTCGGCTCGCTTACACACTTTGGTCCCCTTTATAGCTGGTGGAAAAACAACCCGAAAAACTCTCACAAATGTATTTTTAGGCTAAACAGACACTTAGCCACACACATTTTTGCCCAGCCCTCACACAGACACACACCTCCACTCTCCCCTTTAAGTGCAGAGCCAAGGAGCACGTGTCAACACCCCGCACACACACCTTCTCCAGACCCTGCATACGATACAGCCAAGAAAGACCCATAAAGTCACCTTAGGATCTTTCTGTGTTCCAGACGAGCCCCTTCTTCACTGTCTTCCTCTCCTCTGTCAGACTTCTCTCCTCCTCTCCTTCCGTCCTTCCTTCCTTCTTTCCGTCCGTCCGTCCTCTTTTCTCTCTTTCCCTATGTTTCGTCTCGGTTCTCGGTCAGTTCCCAGCGTTTCTCCCGAGCCCCTCCATATCCGCCCCGCCAGTCGTTTCTACCACCGAGCGAGCGTACCTTCACACACAAACACACACGCGCACACACACACGAGCCGCTGCGTTCCTATAGTCTCTCCCTCTGTTTATCCCCTCTCTCCCCTCTGTCGGAGAAGAGCTCGCAGAGTGTGTGTGAGTGCGTGTTTGTGTATGCTTGTGTGCGGGGACGTGTGTGTTTCTGTGCTCTGCCTTGCCCCGCCAGCAGCAGAGAGACGACTTCCCCCGGAGCCCGCCCCGGGTCCTAGCTCCGGTCAGGTTCACTGAAAGAATGCCATTGTGTATGGAAGGTATAAACAAAGATCGTCTATGATTTTGACAACACGATGCACACATTTTTGGACTTATTTTGCATCTTTGATTTTGTTCCTATAACCTTATCATACCAACAAGCTTTACATATATTATAATTATAATAAATACATTACACAATACTGTTAACATGGCTGTACAATTTAAAATTGAATTGAAGAGAAAAAAAGGGGCTGTTCATTTCATATTTAGAAATAATAGCCTACAAAATATTTGAAGAAGAGACTACACACACACACACACACACACACACACACACACACACACACACACACACACACACACACACACACACACACACACACACACACACACACACACACACACACACACACACACACAGACACACACACACACACACACAACAATATAGGCAATTAAGAGAATAAATGAATAAAATCACACAAAAAGCGTTGGCCTTATGTGTAATAATTGTTGTGTCAGTGCAGGAAAAATAAACATCAAAAGCATATAACTTTCCAGACACCACAAACATAATTAGCAAAATGCAAACAGGCACATATTTGCAGGCCATCTGCAGAAACAGATAGATAAATGAGCAGTGCCATGAATAACTGCTGTTCAACCCCATCTACGGCTCATTTAGAGCAGTTAACATCCAAAAGGTAAAATGTAGGTTTTCATCAGTAAGTTGTTTTGAGTCTATACCAGAGTGGTCGCTATGGCAACAGCAGGGCAGTAGCTGAGGCAGAGAGCCATGCAAGGGTGCAGGAGCCATTACAGGACGGAGGATGGAGGGGACATGCCCTCTGCATATGATCACGTCTGTAAGACCTGATTTGTTCATATAATAAAGCACTATTTTCACGTTGTCTGTGTATGCCAGAGCCTAGTCAAGCCTTTTCAAACCTCTTCCTTTATATTGTGTGTGCAAATCCATCTCAGGTCCTTCCACCCTTACACACACATATTATCCCCCCTCTTCCACTTTCAAAAATGTTTCCAAACATTAAGCATTTATGTGTGAAAAAAACAAGACTGCAAATGTGAGCAATGGCATACAGCTCTTGTATTTTGAATCGAGTGAGTCATCCTCTCAAACGTACATGATCTTTGGTGCAGCTACCTTCTTCCTCATCTCCCTGCACCTCCCTCTCTTTTCTCCCTCCAAGCGTCATCAGGTTGCCATAGCAACGGTCCGCCTATGGGAGACAGAGATCAGATCATTATGGACCATGGGATCCAGAAACTGAAGGACATGATTTTTATTTATTTTTCTGCAAACACAGGAAGTGGGAACCCTTAAAAGGGAAGCTTGAACTCATTCTTCGTTAAACACCCAGAGTAGCACTGCATGGCTTTGCAGAGGGAAGTTTTGCTGGGTGCTGTTTGGGGTGAAAAATTAGCTCTGGTAATCCATTTAAACCCTTCAAAAATACAAGTAATGCCTTTCTAGAATCCCGGCACGTTGCTAAAAATAAACCACATTTAATTAGATATGCAAATGAAGTGTTTCAAGATGTAAACATGTTGCCCCAAGTAAACCAGAACTTGCTCGCACACTTCTGAATTAATGGATCTGACAGACGTGGCAGTGATCGGCCTACTGAAAGCCCACAGTCAGGAAATCCAAATGGGCTCTCGTTTTATTTATGGGTGGGGAAATCGAAGTGGGAAAAGTGCATTGCAGCATGTTCAAGTTGAGAGATGGAAGCATAAAATACACCAAGGAAAGTGTTTTGTTTGATAAAGATCAAAGAGAATTTTTGGTAGAAAGAAGTGTGAATCCAGTCTGCCTCTCCTTGCCCCTATTATTAGTGGGAGGCCTTTCCCCACCTTTCTGTTCGTTGTGTGTGTGTGTGTGTGTGTGTGTGTGTGTGTGTGTGTGTGTGTGTGTGTGTGTGTGTGTGTGTGTGTGTGTGTGTGTGTGTGTGTGTGTTGCACTGAGAGCCTAGAGGGCTGCATTAAGCTGAAGTGACAGTGGGGATCTTTAAGATGACTCCCAAAGTGATCTTATCTCTGAGCCTCAAAAAACGGCCAAGAAGAGGAGAGGAGAGGAAGAAATGACAAGATATGATAGGAGAGGAGACATGAAAGCTAACGAGGTTAGCAAGCAAGGAAGTGTCCAGTTAGCAAGGTAAGATTAAGCCCCGATATATGTGATGCTCCTTACAGTACAAAAGTAAAATGGAATTGGCTTAGCTGTTTATCTGCAGAAAATCAAGGTAAAGTGTTCCAAGATGTTGCAAATTTGGCTGGGTTTTTTCGAGTGAAGAGTTGGGAATCAAATCCAGGCGAACAGAATGAGCGATAGACATTTACATCTGGTATAAACATGAAATCTGTACCTTAGTTATCTTAATAACAAAATCTGATCATTGGTCGTTGCATGTACGTCTGCTATTAAAAAGTGTGGTAATGTTCTTGTTAATGCCATCATGCCCACATTTTGATTGGGAACTCATTATCATATGCACAACAGTTTCAGCGAAGCAGTCGTTGGCAATGGAAATCATGGCTCCCTCCAACAATGCTCATTAAATATGTATTAAAATGAAAATCACACAAGTAAAGCAGTATGGAAATCCAAGACATTAAATAGTGCAACTTACAGTCAGTACATTAGTTAGGTGGGGCCGTCGCACTAGTTGACAAACACAATGGGTTTTCGGGCAGATTTGTTTTGGAAAGGCCCTAAAAATGACTTTGTATCAACTTTTTCAAAGCTTTAGGGAAGTGGCCACATTTGTTAGAGTGTATTTAAACCAGACCAGGCCAAGAACACATTCACACATCCAGATGTCTGACACAAACTATAGCATTTCATCAGGACTCTGACATGAGTTTGGACATGAACCTGAACTTGCCTGATTTTAACTAAAGGATTTTGGCTAGTATTTTGGAAATGTTATGCAAGGTTAGAATGAACGCCATCCTATGGTTTCACATTAATGTGTAGAGTTTTTAGCTGAGGTGTGACCAGGAACATTTGATAGGAAAACCTTTAGATCCTAGAGCTGTGCAGTGATGACTTATTTTTAATGGGGCTAGAAAGTTAGCATAGCAAGTGCTCCCCTGACAAAAGCAATGTGGCTTTTGGAATATTGCAGAAAATAAGATATTTGGCAAATGTTTATGATATCACACATTTTGTTAATCAGGATAATCTCCACATATTAACACCACTCGATGATTTTTGAAGCGTGAATGCAATCACCAGAAGTAAATGACTTAATTTCACCACCGCTAAGCTAAATACAGACTCGTGTTTGGTGGGATGAAGTTTAGTTGTCTCATTTAGCAACTGCTGTCCTATGACACATAGAAGGATAACACGTTCAAGTAGTAGGGTATTTACTGACGTGTATTACATCATAGAACAAAACGTAAAATTATGTTATGCTCGTGTTAACCTCAGACTTTATTTCAGACATCCAATCAAAACAAGTTCAAATAACCATTGACTTCAAGACGAGGGAACCAGGAGCAGCAAATGCTGACTCTTTAACAGAATTTGGAACTCATTCCTGCACCACTCTATTTTGGAAGAAGACAGCACGACAAGAATACGTACCTAAAAGAGGAGCACCAGTCAAATTAAATATTGAAAAGCAATGCTAAAAAAACTGTATTGAAACATGACATTTCTGTTTGTTCCATGCATTCATTTATTATAAGTGCGGAACATCAGAGATGTATGGAGCGTTGAGGAGACTGTTCATATATGTTTTCTCTCTCTTTAGTTGAGCTGAAGCGTCATTGGATGTTCGAATCACATGCTTGATGTGTTTAATCATTTTGATCACTTAAACTGCTTCCATTGTGTTTTGCTTTTATCAATATAACAAATATTTCACCTTAGGAAAGCTTAACATTTTTTGACTGAACTTCTGGGTTTTCCATGCAGGTTTTTTTATTCACATATAGAAAATGCAGATAAAAGCAGATGCATGGAAAAGCACATAATGTATTTTCTGAACAATATTAACTCTATCAGTCATGGGGTTTGTATGACAAATAACTTTTCCCCTGCATTCAAATAACACTTACATGACCACAGTTTTATTTGTTGGATGTTACCAGGATCCAGCTGGACAACACATGCTTAAAGGTGACCTATCATGCAAAATGCACTTTTGTACGTCTTTTATACATGAATATGTGTCCCCGGTGTTCCAGGGAACTCACCAAGTGTCAGAAAACACAACCCTCTCTATTTTCCTCCATACCCAAATCTCTTAAAAAGGGGCTGCAACGGATCTGATACAGACTGAGCCAGATTTGAACACTTCTATGACGTCACAAAAGTGGCGCTACGGCTATTGGGCCAACTCCATCAATCAGGAGGAGACAGCCACGGACATTGCCGTTCGAAAGCGCTGGAGACGCCGTAGTACATATGCCAGGCCTGCAGATGGTGCTGTTCTCACAGAATCAGCCCATGCAAAGACAGTGTTAAATTGAGCGAAATGAGGAATGGCTAAAATGCATGATCTGTTTGGTATTTTGAAAAATAAAAAGTATAAATATGCCTTATATAGGTATGGTCCTACACTATATTATTCAAATATAGCATGATAGGTCCACTTTAAACAAACAAATTGCAGTGGTCATTCTGGTGGGATTAACAGTTAGATTAACGCTAATGGTAACAGGGTGAAACTGGGTAAAATGCTGAATCTAACATTCACATTCACATATAATATGCACTTACTTTAAGTACTCTGACGCAGACACGCATACAGCTCAGAGAAAGTGAGCGGCCTGGGAGGCGTCCACCCATTCATGATCCTTCATTCTTTAAATGGGGCTGCCATCTTGGCCTGTCTACCCGGAGGCCTCAGCCGGGCGGAGGGGTGGGTCAGCAATCATGTGTGTGACATGAAACAGGCAGGCGTATTGGCTGTCAATCAAACAGCCTCTTTATTTCCTCTCCTCCATGTGCGTTTCTCCGGCTTATCATTGTCTCTTTTTTTCTCACCCCGGATCTCCCTCAAGTCTGACAAGCAAAAAAGATTTTCACTTACTTCAGAGAGGGAAAATAAGTGAGAGCCGGGTGTTAGCGTCTTCCTTTTACCATTCCCTCTCTTCCTCACACACACATACACACATACTCTCTTTGTCTCGTATGTATGAAAGACAGCTCGCAGGAGTTTGTCATTGTAACACTTTAGTGGATATGTTTTTAGATCATCCCTTACACTTTTTCTGCAGACAGGCAGACACATAACATTTCTCAGAAGACTCAGGAGAGAGATAGGGGAAGTTGTATAGTCTCTCCTTCCGAATGGAGCTGAGTGCTCCACGCGGATCGATAGTAATCCTCGATGGGAGCCGTTTATTTTGGAATGTGTGTGAGGTCCAGTGGGTGACAGTGTCCACGTTCACACTCACACATGTGTGCAACATTATAAATCTTGCTGCAGCTGGAGTTGCACTGGCACACATAAACGCAACACGGCAGAGACAAACTGACACTAAAAGTTAATACACAACGACAAGAACACACTCAAACTCGCTCAGGGCCTGAAGAGCGAAGCCTCCTGTTGGGCTGGGCTCGCTTCTCTCCTCCACTGAGCAGGACTCACATGGCTCCAGGCTGGAGGAGAGGACCCAGTGTGTCTCAACAACGTCCCCTGCCAAGGTCTCTGTTTCTGGGGATGGCAGCTCTCAGCAGCTGGCTGGGCTGGAGCTCTCTTTACGCTCACTCCAAGCCACTGGCTGTCTTGTCTTGCCAGGAATTTATAATTCTACAATCACAGAGGAACTTTTTTTCCCGCCTCCCTGACTGATATAAGCAGGGATTACATTTTTAATAATTTAGATGGAGCTCTGTAATAAAAGATCGAGCTACACCAACATTTACAATGGCTTACATGTCATGGAGTAATTAAGTTATTTCAGTGGATGTGTTTGTAAGGGTGAAGTACATTTAACAAAAACATGAAATTGTATATTCCCTTTCATATAGGATTCACAATAATGGAACAGATGTGAACTTGAGCCACCAATACCCAATTATTTAATGCAGGGGTGTCCAAACTACGGCTGGGGGCCAACTGCGGCTCGTGGTCCATTTTGAATCGGCCCGCAGAAAATTCAAAAAGTATAATGGAACATGGCCCACACATGAAACCTGTGCTTGTCTTATATTGTACCTCTCAAATATATATATGTAGAAATATATTACACACTATTGATGTGATAATATGCCCAATTTTCAATACATTCAGTCAATTAAAGTAAAATATATATCTGAATTTATAAAAATAAATCTTAATATATGCAATCTGAGGCTTCTGTTTTAAGAGATTTGCAAACACTTTCTTAATATTCAAGTGTCAAGCAAAATGTGGATTTTACTAACAAATATCTTAACTCATGAGGCAATATACTGTACCTAACCTCTAGTGAGTGGCCCAGACCTTCGTATATTTTCCTGTATGTCGCCCTTGGTGAAAAAAGTTTGGACACCCCTGCTTTAATGCATTTGTGCAAGTAGACGTTTGGGACAAATATGGCAAACTGACAACCCTAAAACTTAAAAAGCCAATACCGAAAAACCGAATGAAGCTTCTTTGTTTCAACAATGTAAAGCTGCCTTCACATAATACACGTTTCGCTCTTTGCTCACAGCTAGCTTGGGCGCAGAGTAAAAACGTCTTGTTAAATGTTGTTTCTAAATTGCTAACTTGTGCTGCTTCATACAGCTGTCTTCTGATTGGCTGCTTGTTGAAAGATAAGAGGTAAACAAGGTCAAAACAAAAAATATTTGAACTTCGAGCGCAAATCTGCAACAGTTTGTGGTAGCGCCTAGTCTGGTGGCACTGCCCTATTCATAGGAATACAACGACAATGTCAGTGCAGAGCCGTTTAACCGCTGGTTATGAGAAAGCAGCTGAAGCCTGAAACTTAATTGTGTTATGTCTATCTGAAGATGCAGTGACGAGGGCTATTTAAGAGTAGAAGAGTGAGTCAGGAAAAGTCTGCTAGTCCTCAGGCACATTTATGTAGTGTAAAAAGACATAATGCTTATGCAACTAATGGTCACTATTGAGCTGAAAACCGTGTAACTCCATTGGGTCTTTTACCAATTAACACCCATTTTCTGAACATAAGAAATCACTGCAAATGGCTTTTACATTTTCAGAGAGGATGCAGCGTATGATTTGTATTGGGGTCCAATAATCACAGCAGACCCTCCGGAGGGTTTGTTTGGCAGCATGCTGTGAGGGCTTGTCAGGGCTTGCTGTTGGACTTTTTGGGGGATCAGTTTGGATCTCTGGGCAGAAACGTTTCCCTCAGAGGCAGGCAGGCCCACACACACACACACACACACACACACACACACACACACACACACACACACACACACACACACACACACACACACACACACACACACACACACACACACACACACACACACACACACACACACACACACACACACACACACACACACACACACACACACACACACACACACACACACACACACACACACACACACACACACACACACACACACACACACACGTGCTACGCCTGAGAGCGTTGCATTATCCGAGGCAATCTAGCAGCACCACGAATCCTGCTGCGGGCAAAGTGAGAGCAGTAAAAATGACCAAAAGCGGAAACACTGATCCATTTAGGAAAGACTTTTACACTGAATGAGTATTTCACAGTTCAAAGGCTTTTTTTTTTTTCAGGCTAATTTAACGCCGTACTGAATAAATTATCATTGTATTTCTAAGGCAAGGAACGTAATGGTAAGGTGTATATTGTATTACATTTTTTTTATGTTTAACCTTTTAGTCTACTTGCCAGCATTGTGAACCCGTAATTGTTGGGTTATCATTATGCCCTAATGGTTAAAAACTGGCTTGGCCGATTTGATCAATATTGGAGTGATTTTGAGGATTATTGAAGATGCTGAATCCCTTTCTGACATTTTCAGGATCCAAAATGGCAGTTTTAACCAAAAAGTGGCCATAATTCAACCCCCAGTTGGCAGATTTGACGGTAGAGATAGACGGGACGACAAGCGTAAATGGACCGCATGCTGGTTTCCAACCATATGTAAGGGGAGAATAATGGTGCAGTCAGGGCATCTGTTGGATGTTGCTCTACAGGCACATGGGACCTGACCACTCAACTATCCCTGGGCTTTGCAGCAGTCAGCAATCCAGACACATCCTCAGCAATACAGCCAGCGCAGTATGTGTACCTCCTTCAGTGCAGTATAATCACATCTTGTGACAACATCCCTGGCTCCTCAGGAGTCGATCTCCCCTCCTCAAATACCCTCACACCATAAGATAAAGACATTAGAGACCATGGGATTTGGAGAGAGTTAAGAATTGGGTCTAACAGTCTGTGATGCACAGTGATACCAGCGCGTGGCAGTTTGGGATCTCTCTCTAACAGATAACATCAGATGAGTACAGCGGAGCAGGCTGGAGCAAAGCTCAGCGTGTTGCTGAGCTGCTAAAGAGGATTGCTGTTGTTCCACCGTGATGCAAAAAAGGAAAAGCGTTTTGAAACAAAAAGAAACGGGCGAGGGAATCATCCACGAGACTTCACGTTGGACTGGGGAGGATCATATTGAGTGTTTGCCGGGAATAAACGACTGCAAATAACTTTGCCCCCAATCGGATTAGCATAGCATTGAAATAAAAAGGTCAAAAGGAAAATGCTTAAAGCCATACGTCTCCTCTGTGAATCTGTAAAGTAGCTTTTTCGTCCCTCACACTCTCCTCTGTCTTCCTCCTCCCTCACTCGCTGTCCCTGGGTGGGATGAGTCATCGAAGAGAGAGAAGAAAGGAAAGGAGAGGAGGTGTATTTGTGTGTACTGTATATGTGTGTGTGTGTGTGTGTGTGTGTGTGTGTGTGTGTGTGTGTGTGTGTGTGTGTGTGTGTGTGTGTGTGTGTGTGTGTGTGTGTGCGCATGTGTTGTGTCATTCCTCCTGAGGTGCTTTGCCCTTCACACTCCTTCACAGCTTCATGTCAACCTTGCTGCTAGAGTGTACATACGCAGCAAAGGTACACACAATTAAACACACAACTCTACTCAGATGCCATGATATACATTAAAGTCACGTTCGATTTTCTGGGGTAAAAACTTCCAAAATACATATTCTCTTACAGTTTTAAGGATGAAACCACCTACATTGTGACCACCTACATTAGTTCCTTGTAGACAATGAAGTCACCCACCAAGGTTTAACAGTTGCTATCCTTAACAAACAGACACGGTGCAATAGAATTACTTACTTTAACAACTTTTGAACCTAATTTTCACATTAAAAATGTTTAAATAAAGTGAGATTAAGTCATAGAGTAGCTTAATATTTAAAGGTCACTTACTTTATGTCCAAGCCACTATAGGCCTATTGTATGTTGAATTTTAGCATTTTAACTGGCCAATAACTGACCACGGGACAGTTAAAGGGACAGTTCACTAAAAAATCGAATAGTTTCTCTTGAAAGTAGTTCCATTCATCAATTAAGTTTATCTTGGTGTGGGTTGCAGAGTGTTGGAGATACTAGCCGTAAACTCTGCCTTCTCTAAAATATAATGGAACTAATCGGAACTTGCGGTGCTTTAAAGCGCCAAAAATGAAATTTGAAAAACTTAACTGCAATATCTGTTTTTAGAAATCAGGAACCAGTTACTTAAAATAATCTGTGGACCATTTGTGGGACTATTTTCTCTCTACTTCTAGTTAAAACAAGTTCTGTTTGTTATCTTCAGTAACCAGGTCATGATTTCTGTTATTGCCGTTGAGATGTTTCAATGTATATATTTTGCAGTTTGAGCACCACAAGCCAAGTGCCATTTACTTCCATTATATTGGAAAGTAGAACCTAACCCTAACCCTAACCCTAACCCTGATATCCCCAACGTTTAGCATCTAGGCCTAACCTTAACCCCAACTAACCCTTTTTTTTAAATTTTCAGTTAGGGGGAACTGCTCCTTTAAGCCTCATTCATTACCTTCTGGAGCCAACTTTGGAAATTCGACACAAAGTGGATTAGAAAAGAAATAGCAATGAAACAGTTTCAGACTGTTGATGATGCAGTGTGACAACAACACTCTAATGGTAGATTAGTTGGCACCTATAGAGCAGACAAGGGCATGAACACCTAAAATATGCATCAGTCTTCTCAGAGAGACAATACATCTCTGTCATTTTACCACCTGTACTGGTGTCCACTTTTGATAAACTGGCCGAGATGAAATTGATCTGTTCTGTCCTTGTTGCAGGTGATGGATTAGGATAGATTGTTTTCAAAATGACAAAAGTTTAATGAAACTGTGATAATGTAACTATGATAAAATAGTTTGTGTGTATGTAGAACACTCTTAGAAGAAAAAGGACCAAATAAGTTGTACTTAGACCCCGTTTACACAAGGACGATACGGGTTGTATCCGCATAGTTTCTCTTGCGTATAGCCCTTTCGTTTACACAAGGCCGTAACAAAACGATAGAAACGGATCCTGCAATCGATAATGGGTCCCAAGGTGGATAGATCTGCAAACGGAATGCTCTGGGGGGGCAAACGGCTCCGTGTGCCTCTATACGATCATTTTCTGATAACGAATACTTTTTTGAAAACGCAAACGTTCCCGTGCAAATGGAGTCTTAGATTGGAGTTAGCTGTGTATGATGACTCAACGAAGGACCCTATTGGTTCACAATTCACTAAGAAAAAAACATGAAGGAGCTAAGGGAAAAAATTAAAAAAAATTCCCGTGTACCAACTTTGCTCAAAAGCTCACAAGGCAAGAAAAAAACAATAAAGTAATCATCATCATATTAAAGGCCACTGATAATAATGTAATGAATGTCAAAATGGCCCTGAAAATGTAGTAACACGTGCTTTTGTGACACGTAGAAGGCTATTTAAACTACATTACATTGTAATTACATCAAGTTTTTTATTCTAGAGCCCAGTCTCAGTGTGAACTAATGGCGTTGTGCCTTCATCTGAAGTTTTGAAATTCAAAGCTTTCATTTAATTGTCATTTGGCCCAGCATTTATCCTTCCAGATGATACCTCCATAAACAGTTATTTCTCCACTACTGACCAAACACGAGAAATATACCATCCATCATCAACCCTCATTTCATTTGAAGCCTGTTTATTTCGCACAGCATCAACGTTTCCTGTGCAGCTGTGGCAGTTGGAGGCGAATGAGTCCAAATACTCAATGAGAGTGGACCGCCGTGGAGCTGTCCAAAGAGACACAGACGGAGGGATGGACGGTTAGAGGGAGAGATTGAGAATTTAACTCTTTCATCTCTTCTCACAATGTGTTTCTCTCAGACAGCCAAAGTCGATATGCTGTAAGATATTTGTTATTAGAAAATCTGAAATCTTTTATTCGTCTCGCAATGAGGACATTTAGGGGGTTACAGCAGCAAAAGGCCAGCACACATCAGCAAATAAATACACAATGGTACAAAATAAGCAGCAGTATTTAAATAGTAAGTGATCATTTACAAATATTGAAGGAGCCGTCAACGTTTAGAAATTGTATGTAAATTGTAAAAAAAACTAAAAGCGTAAATGAGTTTCTGTTCGATAAAAGCTATCTCAAAATGCAAAAGGTGCATGAATTGGTGATAATATAACTAATAAAATGTACTGGGAACGAGGTTTTAGCAGGTTTTTTGCGTATGTAGAAGAAGAAAATCCCCAAATAAAGGGTACTTTTGAGTCTAATGACTCTATGAAGGGCAAGTTTGGTTCACAATGCAACTAACAATAAAAAATGAAGAAATTATAGGAAAAAACGAAACATTTGTGTAAAAACTATGGCTGTTAACGATAACGCAAAAAAAGAAAATAACGCAAAGAATCAAATGACTGAGTTTGACCCGGACTTCATGCCAACGATTCAGAAATCACATTATGATAAAAAGTTAGAGACCCTATGATTTTAATTCTCAGTTTGTCTTTCATTTAATAAGTACAACACCACACGTGTATTTCTTTTATCAAATGTATTTTAGATCATTGTTTTATGTGATTAATTGATTGACAGCACTAGTAAAAACTTTACACAAAAGCCAACTAGAGCTCACAAAATAATTATAATGATATAACAACACCGATGCACAAATTACAAAAAAGTTCCTTTAAATCTGATGTTAATTTGGAAAAACCCTCACGCCAAATGTGCGACAGTGTTGCATCTCAGTCCAGTTCTAGTGACACAGAAAAATAAACAACCACAGACCTTGGACATACACATCATTAGTCGTGCACGACCACAGACGCCGGCTGATATTCACACAACTGAGCTTTTAAATCCTTCCTTGTGCATACACACACATGGATACACATACAACAAACACACACTCAGACACATTAAGCAACCGAGCAGTGTGCAGCCCTCCAGAGTACTGTACTGTCATTTCCATAAATACTCTTAAAAGGTGCAGCCAAAACCATGGAAGGGTGCGATTGCCTCTCGGCTAGAAACGCTACAAAAAAGCTCTTTTCTCTTTCAAGAGACTGTAGGAGAGGATGACCCACTTAATCGAACAATTTGGAGCGCCTGCAAATGTGTGTGTGCTGCTGATGTGTGTGTAAAAAGGCCTCCCAGTGCCGGGAGACAAACAATAAACAAAACCAACGCGCTTATGGTTTTGCAGAGACATGGCTTGATGGCTGTCTTGCAAGAGTTACGTGTGTGTGTGTGTGTGTGTGTGTGTGTGTGTGTGTGTGTGTGTGTGTGTGTGTGTGTGTGTGTGTGTGTGTTCAGAGGAGAATGATGCCCTAGATTTTATGAGTCACAGCTTTGTTTTTATAACCATCCACAGGTATGTTTAATGGTGGGAATGCAGCGGAGAGGGCACGACCAGCAGTTTTATTTTAGGTATTTTTAGCAGCATCTCCCGGTGTGTGTGTGTGTGTGTGTGTGTGTGTGTCATTCCCAGAGCTACAGCAGTAATGAAGCCTTCCATCTGCCGTTCAGAGCCAAGTAAAGTGGAGTGGGGCTGGGATTGAGATTGTGTATGCCTGTGTGTGTGTGTGTGTGTGTGTGTGTGTGTGTGTGTGTGTGTGTGTGTGTGTGTGTGTGTGTGTGTGTGTGTTATGTGTTATGTGTTGTGTAGGGGGGGTCAATCTTGGTTTAGCTCCTGATGTGACCCATGCCAATATTTGTAATGTATTTGCTCCCCTTTTTTTGTACACAAAAATCTCTTCCCTGCAGAAAGTAATAGTTCATTTTCACTGCTGGCTCATGACAATTTCTCCTTTAACGACAAGGCATCATGGCAGGAAAATCACAGAACTCCCTCTCCCTCTTTTTTATCCTCTTGTTCTTTTCCTCTATCATTCATTCTCTCTCTCTTTCCAGCCATTCAGATCCACTTTCATCTCCTTTTATAAAGCCATTAAACATCATGCGGGGGTATAAATCTAACATGTGATTGCTGTAATGGCCAGCGTTCGGCAACAGGAGCCAGACGGGGGTACGGCTCCTGCAACAGACCGGGTCAAGGCTGCCTCTGTGCCACGGACACAATTAACAGCAATGCAACAGAGCTGGCTAGTTTGACATGCTACTCATGCACGGAATACAAGACATGGCACAGAGGGGCAAATCTCCCCGGCTCAGAACGCGCTGTACACACACTGAGAGACACAGGCTGAATTGAACACTAATGGGATTCAATTTTCTTGGTCCTCCAGAGCTCCGCTACGAGGCGTGCAGCCTAACACAGATATCACTCACAGGGCAAAACACAGAGAGCCATTCACTAGACTGAAGGACAATGAATGCAGGCACTTTGAACAGCTCCACTTCCTACACGCTGTACAGTTTCATGGAAACACTCGCTCTGCTAGGCACCAGAGAAAGTTTGTACCACTGAAAGTCAAAATCTCAAGGAATTTGGAAACGTGCAGTTATAATTGAGTGGTGTCAGACACAGAAGCCACTGTAATAGATGCACACACTCCATTAGGGCTTTAATTTTTTGGGGATGATTATATAATTATCATATTTTGTCCACCACCATTTATTGTCATGTGGGTGAATGGGATGGGATGATTGTCTCTTGGGGATTGGAGGTGTTTCAGTAAGTGGGTTAGAGTGTTGGAATCTAATGCAGTGGTTGTTTTGTTTTTTTTATGTCTTTTTAAGCCACTCAATTAAAAATATACTCAATTTAATACAACTCATACATTTTTTTGGGAAGACTGAAGGCCTGATTGGGATTCACAAAACTTCACAGATGTGTAGTCGAGATTGAATTAATGAATAGTCCCAAAAAGTGGTCGCAGCTTCTGTGATGCCATTGAAAGATCTCTAGATTTGTATTGTATTTGGTTGAAGACAGAGTTCTGAAACAATTGAAACACGTTCTATGTTGGAATTTTGTTGGAATCTGTTCCACGTAACGTGCCCCCTAGAGGCCTGGAGCATTGTATGCTTTGGGGTTTGTATTTGTTTTTGACTTTGCATATAGTTTTTGTATTTGCAGCGTTTTTCTGTTGCGTTTGTTTTTGGGGTTTGTGTGCTATATTAAGTATGCATCATTTCTTTAAATGCAGCGTTTTAAAAAAAAATTGTTTTCAGGGTTTGTTTGTTTTTCATTTCATTATTTGCAGGTGTTTCCTGCTTAAGTATGCGTTTTTGGCCGTTTGCACCTGCCGGTCACCGTACCAATTGACACTTGAAAAAGACAATTTTGTCTATTTGGTTTCAAGCTCAGAAGGTTTTTTTTAACCAATGAAGTTTACTGGACAATAACAAAAGCTCTTTTTTCTATTGAGTGGTTTATCCTGATTTAGCTGAGCGAAGTCAACACGCATTTCTTTCAAAATGCTGTTATGCGTTTCGCTATGTGAGCGTTAAGTGCGTCCCCATTGAGACAGGCCTGACCCCGGCAGCAGAGCCCAGGGGCCGTACATCACTGTGACCTTTCTGAGCACTGCTGCCTTTGTTCGCCTAACGGGTCCCACACAAAGCAACTTTTGACCAACAACAGAGGAAGAAGGAGGGCAGAGATGGAGAGATAGCGACAGAGGGGAGGGGTTGAATGGATAAAGGGACAGGCGTCAGCTGGAGGTCCACGCTAATGGCCCCTGTGTGTTTTGTAATTAGGAGGAGTGTCAAGAGACGCGTTGGAAGAAATGGGGGTGGTCAGACGAGGGGCAAAGAGAAACAGGCCAAAAGAGAGAAAGGAAGACGGAGAGAGGACAGATATTCAGACAGACAGAATAAAGCCAGTGGAAGAGAGAGGAAGAAAGAGAATGCAGAGAAGAAGAGATTAGGGGCCAATTAAAAGTGAACTGGAGAGGTTGACTTCTAAAGAAAGCCAGAAGAAGGAGCTTTCAACGTATGATCAGTAATTGATCTCGTGCCACTGTGCCTCCTGCATCCATATGAGTAACGTGAGTGTGTGCGTAAAGGGGACGTGCACTGAGTTGCACTTTAAGAACGGACCGCAGTATTAAGCCCTTGGACGGCACTTTCTGGAGGCGAACTGAACAACTACAGAGACAACGGTGATAAGCGGAGCTCATGTTTTTATCTGGTTTTAATGTTTATCAGGCTCAAGTCAAATTATTTTTGCTATGCTGACAGTCTCCAGGAAATTCACTTGTTTCATGATAAAATACCCCTAGCCGAGACATTTGCTTAGAACTCAAGAGGTTATAAGAGGTTGGATTTCTTATTCCAATTTGTTTATTACAGTGACAGATACTGTGTTCCTTATATATATGAGATTAATAGTATTTAGGATAGGGGCTGCTGTTCACAAGAATATTTACCCTTTTTTGCATTCCAATAAAAAAGTTTCTATAGGGAATATACTTCCCAGGACTCCGACATTTCAACAATCCTATAGGTTTATGGGTGCCGGTTTCAATTATTTCAACTTTGTTCAAAGGAAATCCGTTTTGTGATGTCACTTTAGCATAGCGGAAAGGTCTTTTAAACACAATACCTTTGAGCTTTTGCCACCGTTGCCATGGAGAAGAAGACACTCAATGATGCGA
The DNA here is from genome assembly GCF_949606895.1 of Notothenia rossii. Taxonomy (NCBI): domain Eukaryota; kingdom Metazoa; phylum Chordata; class Actinopteri; order Perciformes; family Nototheniidae; genus Notothenia; species Notothenia rossii. Next base: position 58,746,412 of record NC_136906.1, on the reverse strand, counting down.
ATCAGAACGCTTTGTCAAAGCGTTCTGATTAGATTACAAAACACTGCACCATGACCCAAAATTCAAAAGGGAGAGGATTTAAGCTGCAGATAGTTCATACCGCTAGCTTGGCACCCGACTAAAGTTGTGATTGGATGTTTTTAGTTGAAAAGCACTTTTAGAGTTGTAGTTTACTTCTCCCCTGAGGTTCTTATGTACAAAAGCTTTTACTTCTGACTTCTTATTAAATAACTGAATACTTTCTGACGCTGTTGTTTGCCTTTTGCACTGATGATTCATTGAGAGTTTCGAGCTGCAGCTGAAAGATGAAGGGGACTGTTAGAACAATACACTCTCACTCCATAAACGTCCAGGAGCGACGCTTGGTCAGGGTCCCGTGGCGTACAGTTGTGACGCTCCTAGGCTCCTTCAGCTTCATAAACGGACGCAAATAGCTTTCAACTGATTGCAATGTATTCCCATCTGCGGTGGTATTTGACTCTCATGGAAGCACGGCATTCGTTTGTGTCGGCGGCTGTTAAAGGCAATGTGAGCGTCCATTCCCATTGGATAACGGAGAATTGTATCGGAAGTAAGTATTCTCCTTTGTGTCGACTGATTTTACAGTGATTTCTCCACTACTCATCAACTCATAAACACCAGATCATCCTTGTTAATTAAACGACATTGATAGGTTTTAGTGTACAATGCTTTTTTCACATTTTCCCCTTCAATTCTGAGAAACAAATAGTGTCCTATGAGTTTTGGATGGCCGAAGACATTACATTACTTTAATTAATACTTTAATTACATTAATTACCCACATTATCGACAACCACAGACTGTATATTGCAACAGGCAACAGCTTCGGTTCATGTTAATTGACAAACTCTTCAACTACAACCGTAGTTATATTTAAAAAAAAATGTTAGAAGGCCTCACGAAATACTTTAATGTAAATTCAAATTTAAATGTGAAGGAATGTGTGTATATTAACTGTGGGTTAACCAACCTACCTACCTACCTACCTACCTACCTACCTACCTACCTACCTACCTACCTACCTACCTACCAGTTGTTTTGTTTGGAAAGGTTTTGTCATTGTATTGCTCTTTACCGGCACCTGCAGAGTACTTTAGGACGTTACATTGTACTTACAATTTTTAATTGTAACTTTGACCCGCTTGACTAATACAAAACAAACAATGAAGAAAGAGTTTTATCTGGGCTGCTTCGCTGCCAGCTGCTCCCCCCGGGATCCGAAAGTGGCGTATAGCCTGTACTTCAACATCAACGAAAGTGCTCGATATATGCTGTATTGAACCAATAAACTAACACAAACTAACTGTATCACTATAACATGATGATGATGATGATGATGATGATGATGATGATGATGATGGTGATAAAGAATGCATCTAACGTTCCGCTGTTCATTATAATAAAAAAACAGAGCATTAAACAAACCATCATGCTCTTACTTTGAAATCATGCGGAAATGTCGTCATCAGCAGGCCATCACGTGGTTTACGAAAATAACCGAGTGACACAAGTAGATTTTAGCCGAGACTGGCGGAAAATATGTCTCAAAATTCCATGTGTGTAAAAAGACGATCCACAAGCAGAAATGTGAGATCCACGAGCAGAGATTTGAGATCCGTAAGCACATTTTTGGTCGACAAATACAAAATGGATTCACAAATGCCTGATCGAAAGTTGTAAATGTTAAAGAGATATTCGCAGATCTTTTTTTTATTTGTGAAAATATTTAACGTATTTGCAGATCCGTTTTACACTTGCAAATTTATTTGTGAGATTGCAAATCTTTTAAATGCATTTGTGGATGGTGTTTTACATTTACAAATCACATATTTACACACAAATTATTTTTATGTTCACACAAATAATGATGAGACATATCTAAGCCCATCATTTTGTCCGACTTGCTCTGGAGGCTCGCCTACATGAGACGTTGAAATCTCGCGGGACAAAGACGCCCGCAGACTTGAGAGCGAGGCGCGGTGGTGCAGTTCCGGCCCGTCCACACAGCGGCGTGCGTTGACGCTTGGCTTATCTGAAGCTTGGGGATTTTTTGAGAGCAACACGACCAACAACCAATCACATGAATCTCCCGCCCCTGACATACAAAGCAATAGCAATGTTAAAACGAATTAAACTGGATATAAAATCCCCAAACAGGCGAAAAACCTACCAGTTTCACCCACTGTCTCTGCCATCTCTCTCCATGCCTGGCTCCTCCGGTTTGTATCCCGGTAAATGAACAGAGACTGATCATACAGCACCGGGTGATTCACTACCGCTATAATGAATTTTCCCTCCATTTTTTGGAATATGAGGAAATGACCTGCGTAGTCTCTCCCAGCATACACGCGGTTTGATTGGCTAGCGCTTGTACTGGCAGATTTGAATACGGGATTTCATTGGCTGACGCTTCTGCGAGGCGCCAAAAGTTGAACATTGCTCAACTTTTGAAGCCAGCAACACCAGCAACGCCCGCACGGGCTGCGGAAGCGCAATGCTTGATGGGGAAATGACTCGCTGGTATCTCGAGCTGAGCGCTCATTGGTGGTTTTTACCCCGTGCTGCTGATGAAAAGAAGAAGAAGAAGAAGAAGAAGAAGAAGAAGAAGAAGAAGAAGATTTTTGATTTATTTGATTTTTAAAACAAATTTTATTTCCATTTGTTTTAACTATACACCGAAAGAAAAAACATTACACAAATCAAAATAAATAAACAGATTTTCACGTCTACCAAATAAATGTCATTTGAAAACGTTTTACCCATTTCAAAACATCATCTTTTACACACTTTAAAAACAAAAAAATTCACCTACCCTTTAAAACTTCAATATTAGAGAGTCATTTTCCCCCAGTGAGCACAGAACCTGCCCAACAGCCCACACATCCAGAAACCCCTGCAGATGATTGATCAGCGTATAGTATGCATGCCCCACCCTCAGACGCGCTGCCACCAGCCCCCTCAGACAGAGCACTGCATCCGTCCACCCTACTCCAGCAAGTTTGTTCTTCCTACTTTTCCAGATTGCTAATTTTGCATTAGCAAACAAGAAATTGATCAATAGTAGGATTTCCTTCTTTTTCAGGATGTATTTGGGGCCATGGACAAAAAGTGGTATGGAGAAAACCTCCCCGAACCCCTCCACCCACTCCTGTAACATTTTTTTAAGACCAGCCAACCGGGGACAGGACACCACTAAATGCTCCAATGTTTCTGCCATAAAACAGAACGGACAGCCCCCCCTTGTGCCTGGGTCAAAATGAGCCCTGTATTTGTTAGTGGCTATTGCACCGTGTATAATTCTCCATTGGATGTCAGCCATCCGTTTTTCAACGGGAGACTTATACAGGATCCGCCAGCTGCCCTGAGGGGAAGAGCCCAAACCAAACACATCTGTCCACCTCGACTCTCTGACGCCTGCGAGCGAGCTGAGGTTTAGCACCTTTACGCAGCTAAGATATAGCTTCTTCCCATTGCAGGAGCTGAACATTCCAGGTGTTAGAGTCCCTAGTGATAGCAGGAGACCATCCTTCTCTCTCCATTCCCCCACCGCAGGACCCATACTCAAGGCAGGAAAAACATAATCATGTTCCTTTCTCCACTGGTCGGCCAGATCTGCATCCAGAGCAAAAGTCTGGTGGGATGGCGACAGCGACTGCCACACCTCTTCTACCAGGTTCTCCAGAACTCGAGTTGATCGAATGCCCGTTACCTCAGCCAGTTTTTCTGTGGAGATCCCTGTCAAATGGCCAAGTTTTACCACTCCCGCTTCAATGAACGCATTTTTTAGGGCGGCTGAAGAGAAAATGGTTCCGGAAAGAAAACCAGTGTCAAACAGGGGCTCCTCAAACAGCCACATCCCAGGCCGGGGGTCGGGTGGTCTGGTAAAACTCAGAATCTTCCAGGCATTGATGACTGAGCAGTAAAAAGGTGCAAGTCCAGTTATCTTGTACGCAGGGGCCTTCAGCAGAAACAGGTGTTTATCAAAACCAAAGCCCCCTGCCCTCCAGAGCAACAGCCGGGCCATAGCCAGCCAGCAGGGAGAGGCACCATACAGCAGCCGCTGAGCTGCCTGCAGTCTAAAAGCAGCAGTCCTCGCAGTAATGTCCACAAGGCCCTGCCCCCCCTCCGCCACAGGGAGGTACAGGACCGATGCTGGCACCCAGTGATGACCCGACCAGAAGAAATCCACGAGGAGCCGCTGCAGTTGTTTCATGAGGTCCGGCGGTGGGGTTAACACCTGGAGTCTGTGCCACAAAGATGAGGCAACCAGATTGTTGGCTACAAGAACTCTTCCCCTGTAGGACAGCTGGGGTAGCAGCCATTTCCATTTAGCTAATTTTGATCGCACCTTTCCCAGCAATCCCTCCCAGTTCTGTGCCACCATGTCCTCAGACCCCAACCAAACTCCCAGGACCTTTAAACCCTCGTTTCCCCAGCTGAGGTTACCAGGAAGACTGGGCCTATTTTCTAAACTCCACTGACCTACCAAAACTGCCTCACTCTTCTCCCAGTTAACTTTGGCTGAGGCAGCCTTCCTATACAAATCTAAACTGTCCTGTAGCTCCTGGATATCTCGCTGACCCTGGATAAAAACACTGACATCATCAGCATAAGCTGATACAACCACCGGGGGGGCCTGAGCTGACACTGGCAGACTCAGGCCCCTCAGCCGGTTTCTAAGCCTGCACAAAAGTGGCTCGATGGCAATACTATATAATAGGCCTGAGATAGGGCAGCCCTGCCTGATCCCCCTTTTAACTGGTACAGGTCTGCTCAGCCCTCCCCCCACTTTCACAACACAACATGCATCACTGTACAAACACTTCACCCAGGACAAAAAATGCTCCCCAACACCAAAAGCCTGCAATGTGGCAGCCAGAAAAGTGTGATCCACACGATCAAAGGCCTTCTCTTGGTCAATAGAAATAATACCAACATTTATATTGTACAGTTTGCAAACATCAAAAGTGTCTCTCATCAAAAACAAATTGTCCACAATTGATCTGCCAGGGATGCAATATGTTTGATCAGTACCAACAAGAAGTTCGATAAAACACTTCAGTCTGTTAGCTAAAACCTTTGACAGTATCTTATAGTCCGTACATAAGAGAGCCACAGGTCTCCAATTCTTCAGCAGGGTTAGATCTCCTTTCTTAGGCAACAGTGAAATCACTGCACGCCTACAGGAAGCTGGAAGAGTCCCTTTCCCAAAGGACTCCATCAATACATCCAACAAATCATGTCCTAGAATATTCCAAAAATTTTTAAAAAAGTCTGCAGGTAAACCGTCTATGCCCGGAGCCTTGCCGGAGGCCATCTGTGTCACCGCAGAGGTCAGTTCCTCCAGCGTAATGTCAGAGCCCAAGGTGTCACTTTCGGCTGGACTCAGCTGTGGAAGACCCTGAAAAAGTTCATCAGCGGCTTCCACGTCACAACCTTCGGCTTTGAACAGGTCCGTGTAGAAGGACACTGCATGTCTCCTCATCTCAGCAGGTTCAGAGGTTACCTGTCCATCGGGAAGACGCAGACATACCATCTGCTTCCTTTGGCCCACAGACCTCTCCAGGTTGAAGAAAAAGGTGGTTGGTGCATCAATGTCTCTCATGGAAGTAAAACGGGCTCTGATCAGAGCTCCCTTGGCTTTCTCCTGAAGAAAACAGTTAAGCTGTTGTTGTTTTAGGAGGGACTGTTCTATATTTCGAGCAGACACACTCTCTAACTCTCTGATCTCTCTCTCTAACTGCTCTATAGCTCTCCTAATGTTTGCAGTGGAGTAGGCTGTATACTGTTGACAGAACACTCTAATCTGAGCCTTTCCTACCTCCCACCACTGACTCAGGGAGGGAAAAGACTCTTTCTTTGATTTCCAGTTGATCCAAAACAAATTAAAATTCTCACAGAAAATCAAATCTTGTAAAATGTTAACATTAAACTGCCAGAACGATCTAGGTTTCTCTGTGTTGGATAAAACCAAATCCAAAGAAACTAGCTGATGATCTGTAAAACCAACAGGTTGGATGTGACAGTTCACTGCACGGGTAATAAAAGAAGAAGACATGTAAAATCTGTCTAGCCTTGCTGCACTGACGCCCCCATCTAGCATTCTCATCCAGGTGTATTGTTTAACGGAGGGATGCTTCATCCTCCACACATCCACTAAGTCAGCCTCTCTTATCACCTGTGACAGTAAAAGGGACGACTGAGGATGAGGCTCCCGTCCTATTCTGTCTAAAGTGACATTAGTGCAAACGTTCAAGTCCCCCCCAGTATAACACACTCCCCCTGTACACTAGTGTCTAGCTTGTCTTTTAATAACTGAAACACAGATACACGTGCAGGGCCCTGATTGGGTGCATACACATTAATAAAGGTGAAACTGAACTCTAACAGTTCCACTTTCACCATCAAGGCTCTACCTGCCACTATCTCAGTGCTGGATAAAATATTTACATTTAGAGAGGGGGAGAATAAAACAGCTACTCCAGCACTAAGGTTTGAGCCATGACTGAGTACATACTGACCCCCCCACCACATCCCCCAGTCCGTCTCATTCAGGCTATCACTGTGCGTTTCCTGCAGAAATATCAAATCTAATTTTTTCTGATTAAAGACTTCTAACACTAAAGCTCTTTTCTGTGCACTTCTACCCCCGTTCATGTTCAAGGAAGCAACCCTTAAAGCCTGCATTAGAGGAAGGAGACAGAAAGAAAGAACAGACAGGTACACACAGCAGAGAGGAGACACCCAGTGTTGCATGATCATGTTGAAATTATTTAGACCTTTTCAGTTTCTTCCCTCTTTTGCTTCCTGTCGTATCTTTTTTCATAGCAGTTACATGCCTCCTGAGACGATAACGTTTCTTTTCATCCAGCAGGTCTAACCCTACAACTTTCTGAAGAGTTCTCACTGTATGAAGAAACTTGTCAATGTCAGGGAAAAAATCTCTCACTTCCACTGACTTGCCAAAAGACTCGTCTAAAAAGACATTAATCTCTTCCAAAGAATATATCTCTGCGTTCTGAGAGAGACTATCTGCAACTGAACCACAGTCAGAATCCCCCTCACCGTCTGTGTCCATCTCTGTCACCTCATTATTGTCTGCAGCCTGTTGAAGCTCTTTTTTCCGCCCAGAGCCAGACGGCAGCTCCTTCTGTGTGCCAACAGCCTCTACCTGTCCAACAGCACCAGTCCTCACCTGTCCTGCTACATCATCTCTCACCCGTTTACCTGTTTCCACATTTTTTCCTCTCACACTCACCACACTCTCTACAGTCCCTGTTTCGTCTCTCACGATATTCATCCCTACTTCCTCCGCAGCCACCGGGGCCCCGGCGGGTGCAGCAGCAGCCCCCGCGACACCGGGTCCCGCTGCCGCGGACCAGGCCGCCCCGGGCTCGGCCGCCGCCCCAGCGGCCCCCGTCTCGGCTGCCCCAGCGGCTCCCGGCCCGGCCGCCCCAGCGGCCCCCGGCTCGGCGGCCCCGGGCCCAGCCGCACCTGGCGGAGCGGCGTGCCGTGTCTGTGGACATGCAACACGTTTGCGACCCGACTCCCCACACTCAAAACACTTTACGCTCCCTGAGCTCGCATAAACCATATAAAAACCCTCTTCGTGCCTCACCCGGAAGGACACATCTAGTGTCTGAGTGGGACAATTCAGAAACATGAAAACCTGTCTCCGCAGAGAATGGACATGTTTTAACTTTTCATCCTTACACCCCAGAGCAACAGTGCGGAGACTACTGGCAAACTTACCAAAACGCTTCAGCTCCCGTTCCAGCGCCTCATTCGGGATGAACGGAGGAACGCCAGACACAGTGATCCGCGTGGACGGTGTCGCCAGCGATGAAACTTGAATGTATTCCTCGTTTAGCATTAATCCGCTCTCGATAAGTTCCGTCACATATTTCTGGTCTTTCAAAAAGACCACGACCGCTTTGTTCATGCGGGAAGCATAGGAGATATTTACATGACCGACCTGATCCCCCACAGCCAGCAGCACCTGCTCCACTGTGCTTGCGGCCTGAGCCACCAGCCGCACTCCGTGTCTCAGAGACACCGGCGGCGCCCCGGAGGACGCCATCCCCGCCACGAGGCACGGAAAAACACTAAATTAACAAATTAACCGTACTTGCAAAGGGTACAAAAATCCCAACGAAAGATCATACAGTTAAAGAAACGATTGAAACAGAAACAAAAGAGTTAAAGTTGAAATTCCCTCTTCCCTCTTCAAACACACATCCACCACCGAAGAAGAAGAAGAAGAAGAAGAAGAAGAAGAAGAAGAAGAAGAAGAAGAAGACTCCGAGCTGTCCGACTTCAGGCAAGCTTTTTGAGACCTCCCCCGGCTGCGATCGGCTATTCTCGTCTACTTTCGAGGCGAGCCGCAGCTCGTCTCAAACAAGCCTATTTTGTTATATCAAATCGGGTTTTATTTATATAGCACAGTGTTTCCCCTATATGTTTTCAGCAGCGGCGCTGCGCCGCTGCTGAAAACATTTATCTGCTGCTAGGGGGCAGCAGATAAAAAAAAAAAAAAAAAAATTTTTTTTTATTAAAAGAATTATAAGTGCTGCCCCCTAGCACTCGCGGCAACTTCGAGCCACCGATACGCGGGAAAGCTGTCATTTTCAGAGCTGAAGGAAAACTGCCTGACAAGACAGACAACAGCAAGTTGAAGCAGACATAACTTTATTTGGACACAATCACCTCAAGAAGAAGGTCATAACGCCATAAATGTAAGTTATTATAATTTAAAATGTTGTTACATTTAGATTAAGTAAATTAATACTTTGATAAAAGCCTACAGTTAAGAATGAATTACATCTAGCTAACTTAGCTAGTTTTTAAGGGATAATGTGCAGCGACGCGGTCATTATGGGGAAAAGAACACCCGACAGGCTGATCAGGAGCCCGACGCGAAGCGGAGGGATCTAGATCTGCATGAAGGGTGTTCTTTTCCCCATAATCAGGGCCGCCTTAATGCACGGGCTGACCTGGGCTGAAGCCCAGGGGCCTACGGAGATCGGGGGCCTATCATGAGCCAATTAAAAAATAAAAAAATAAAAAAAAAAATTCTTTTTTTTTTATTTCGGGTGTTTTTTTTTTTTTTTAAATAAACAAATTCTTGGCTTTCAGAATAGGAAACTTTCATTTCCAAAATCACACGATAAATACATTTTTGAATCTTGTAAAGGGAAGACAACAGCTCTCCCTCGCCACTCTGCTGTTCCACAGCGCCGCCCCCCTCCCTCCACTGAAATTATTATTGTAAGACGTAGAGTAATGATAGATAACACAGCAAGGTCCGTTACAGTTTGTTTTCATCTGATTTTAAAAAAACAAAGTCTTGGCTTTCAGAATATTAAACTTGTTTCGGCAAATTCAGATGATAAATACAACTTTGAAGCTTGTAACGGCATAATTACAAGCGGAGAACGGAGTAACTTGACGTCACAGCAGGCATAACAACAGCCGATGTTTCTCGTGAGGGTTTTCCCCGGGAAACAAACACAATACACACAAATGCAAATATACACAAACACACACACATGTCAGAATGAGAATATGTTTCACATGTGACTTATTCAAATTGCGAGTGATTGAGTGAAGAAAAAGTTTGAGTGGCGCTCGGAAAAGGAAATTGTTGAGGGAAAAGGAGTTTCGAGACAAGCAGCTATTACAAAAAATGCCGACGCTTACAGGTTATTTTAAACCTGTAGGCCAGGATGAGGAGGAAGGACAGATGAGTTCTGTACTGAGCGGTAGCGGTGCCTGCCGCGGGGCCTCGGAGACAAGTAGGCCGTCTGGTTCTGATAGCGATGGAGTAGCGGGAGAGGAAAAACAGACAGGAGGGACATTATCTGTTGGAGGAGATGGAGAGGACGACGAGGACTTGCTACGTGGAGGGGAGCCAACGGCAACCGGACAAATACATGAGGGAGGCCCGATACGTCACTCATATGGAGGAGAGGACCAGGCGCGTGTAGAGCAGAGTGGAGAAGTGCGATCACAGAGCCTGCCGAGGCTATAAATGACTTTGATTTGTTGTTTAAATAGGGGGCCTACAAAAACTATCAGCCCCAGGGCCTGATGGCAGGTTAAGGCGGGCTTGCCCATAATGACCAAGTCGCTGCACATTATCCCGCTTATTACATGGCCACATTCTCAACAAAGTAACGATATGACTCCCAATATTAATTGAAATGCTTTTATAGATTTAGAAAATGTTTTTATTGATTTAAAAAATAGTACGCTATTATTTATTTAAAATGACATGCATCCGCTAAGAAAAATAGTCCTTTGTTACTGTTTGAACTAACGTAGCAACGGCAGGAACTGCTTCGATAGCGTTTTTGAGGAGCTTTCTGATTACAGATTTGAAAACATCGCTGCTTGCTTTAAAAGTAGCACAATTCATTATGTCAAAGCTTGGAAAGTATCTAGATATCCCTGTCCTAATGCCAAAGTAACTGGCAACTGAATATGTGTCGCCGTTTGATGTCTATGTCTGGACCGTTGCGTAAAAAGGAGGGTTTCTGCCCCGTTAATTCTCCGCTGTTTTTCTTGTCCCATACTGTATACAGTTAAATCGACCGAAGTTCTTTGTAAGCGTCCTTAACAACGGTCAATAAATCCTTGACAGCGGTCTGTCTGTTCTGGATTAACAACGTGTCACGTGTTCTGAATTGACCAATCAGAATAGAGTATTCAACTAAGCCATGTAATAAAGCTAGTTAACACCCAGTGTAATAGATTGTTCATCACATCTTATGTTATTTTCAGATGAGTTTAAAAGGCTGGCTTGTCAGCAAACGAAAGAGAAGTGATGATCGTGGTGATGAGGAGGAGGTTAGTTGGGTGAAGTTAGGGAGGTGGGTCTCTGTTGTCTGGCAGCAATGTTTTGAAAGGGGAGCAAATGGATACACACTTTTTGGGAAATCGTTTTTAAGTAGTTGTTTAAATTTACAATTGTATTGACTGATATCTCGTACTAGACAGGACATGCGATGAGAGTAGGCCAGAGCAGAGGAGGTGAAGGAGCAGGTCAGGATAGAAGAGAGGAGCAAGGTGCAGCTGCTGCTGCTGTCAGAGGGTCAGAGGTAGGAGGATCAGAAAGAGCAAGGCACCGGCAATCAGGATTTGATCCAGGGTGGATGGAGGACCCGAGGTTCAAACCTTGGCTGTACAACATAGCTAACCATGGTGAGAATCTAACATATGGAGCAGTTAGGGGCTTGATCTCTCAGATGTTTTAACGATCATACAGTAGCCAAAACCTCTTAAAGAAAATAAATATATATCAAAGATCTTGTCCCGACAGGAATGTTCTGCCGCTTGTGCCGCCAACACAAGCAAGCACCGAAGCGGGGGGTGTCTACACGGCCATTTATTGAGGTTGGGTGCATGCTTTTCCGAAGCGACTACCTTGATAAGCATGCTGCCACTCGGCACCATCAAGAGAGTGTGAAGGCACACGCCGCACTGATTCAAGGTAAAATTCACTAATACTGTAGGCCTACTGTATCTTATTTTTAGCTTATTATTCACAAAACTCTCTGGTTTAGTTAATTTTTTTCAGTTTATTTATTTTAAAGAAAAGAATGCACATTAATCAACATATCAGGTTTTACATCAATGTAAATGTGACAGATTTAGCTAGTAGACCTAAGCTAGTTTTCATCTGCAGTCCCTCAGCAGGTCAACATAGTACAAACAACACAGTAGGCTATAATACATTACAATTTTTATTTTTATTTTTGTTTACCTTTCAACAGGGTCCTCAGTGCTGGTCGCCTTTGACCCAGTTATCACCCTTGAACACGAAGCGGTGATTGGTGGTTTTAAGTGCCTCTACCACCTCACGAAAAAAGAACATGCTCACCATACGAACTATGCTGACCTTTTGGAGCTCGCAGAACTACTTGGCTGCCAGTATTTTGAGAAGTTAAAGGTAAGTTAATGCTTTCTTTAATCAACTTCATCACAAAAAAAGTGTGCAATATTTAATCTTAAGTGCATTTGTTTTCTTTAAGATCGGGAGGACCAACTACACATCTCACCGAATCATCGATGAGATGTTAGAAATCCTGGGCACTGTCGTTGAAGAGCCTATCTTGGCAAACATCAGTGCTTCTGTGGCAATTGGGCTTGAGGTGGACGAGACCACAGATGTGTCTGTGAAGAAGCAGCTCGATGTTCACGTTAGGTATAATTTTATTCCAAGAATGACAACAATTAAGACTTAAAATAATTTTGATTGACGTCTCTTTATTATGTTTAATATAGTCTTGCATAGCCAGACCTATCTCCACACTTCGTTTACACTGTGCCAGCGCTGAAGAAAAGTCTGGCTGGACTCATTACCACTCGGGGACAGGGGGGCTCCGGGGGAAACGCTCCATTTCTTTAAACCAATCACAGTTGGTTGGCGGTTGCTAGCTTGTTGTTCTTTCACGTAGTCTGGATTGAATCTGATCGGGGCAACAACATATTCCACCGCCACTGATTGGGTAGTAATAATAAACAAATAAGGCTTATCCCAAAGACCTACATCTGTTGAGTCAGTCTGACTGTTTAATATGTTCATCAGATACATGGACAAAAATGGGCTGCTTTACAGCCAATTTCTGGACCTGGTGACAGTCAGCGATGGCAGAGCTGACACCATAGTCAAGGCAATAAGAACGATCCTTACAAAAAAGAACATTCCCACCCAGAGGATTTATGGCCTGGGGACAGATGGAGCAGCTGTTATGACTGGTATGAACTACCAACAAAAACAAGGTTGATATTCACTGCAGCTTAAAAACTAAAACATGACATAAAACATGTTTGTCCTGAAACAGGGAGAGTGAATGGAGTGGCCAAGCAGCTACAGGAGACCTTCCCATGGATGGTGTCGGTTGCATGTGCCGCACACCGCCTCGCCCTGTGCTGCAAGGACGCCTCATCAGGAGTGGCTTACATGAACTCTTTCAGGGACCTTCTACAGCAGCTACACCTGTACTTCAGGAACAGTGCGAATCGCACAGCTGTACTCCAGGCTGCAGCAGAGTGCTTGGGCCTGGATAACTTGAAAGTGAAGGTAATTTAAAAGGGAAAAAACATCTTCCATATTTGGAGGCACCTGATATGACTTAATATGCTTTCATCTTGTGGCTCTAAATATTTTTAGGAAGTGAAGGACACACGCTGGCTTTCGCAAGCCATGGCTGTTTCCAACCTACAGCGGAACCTGACCGCTGTCCTGGCAGCCTTGGCTGAGGAGACGGAGCATAAGAAATGCCCAACAGCCAAGGGGTTGTATGGCTTTCTGGCCACCTACCGCTTTGTGGCATCGGTCTACCTGCAAGCAGATGTGCTGCCACATATCAGCAGGCTGTCAAGGCTGTTCCAGAAGGAAAATGTCAACTTCCTTGCTCTGAAAGTGCAGGTATACTTTCCAATGTTTTATTTTTGACACCACTGTCCATACACTGCTCATACTAACCAGATATCTGCTGCTGCTGCATTTACACCTACTCTGTCTTTGTTATTAGGTCCCTGTGACAATGGCCTGCCTCCGAGCAATTAAAGATGCTGGAGACCATCAGCCACCAGGGTCTTTCCTTTCAAAGCTCCACGCAGACCTGGACAACCCTGCGGGAATTGGGGCTTACAGTATTGTCCATGAGGAGGAGAGGAACAAGAGGGGGACAAGAAAGGGACTGACCAGGGAAGAGCTCTGGGCCCGGTTCAGGAGCCAGGTATGTTTGTTTTGGATTTAGCATTTAGCAGACGCTTCTACTCACCAGAACTCACAAGTGTATCTCCTTTCTAAACAAGCGACTAAGAGCATAATCTAGAGCTAAAGTCAAAGTGCAATCGTAGCAAACAATAATACAAAAGGTGCTTAAGAGGGAGGATCCTGTTAATACTAGATGCCTATTAAGTGGTTTGAATATGGACACAAGTTTCAGTTTAATAATCTGTTGCTGTTATGGTTAGGTGATGGATCCATATTTCGATGGCCTGCTGGAGAGCCCGGAGAGGAGGTTCCAGAATCTGGACCTTTTAGGGGCCTTCCATGCGCTGAGCCCTCAGGCAGCAACTGGAGATGAGGCCAATGTGCAGCTCCTTGCCGGCAAATTTCTACAGGCTGACTGTAATGAGGTGCTGCAGGAATGGTCCTCTTTTAAACAGCAGCTGATAGTTGGGCCATTCAAGGTATCATAATGAATTACAGTAACATTCCTTTTCAGGAGTTCTATAGCCTGGATTGATGTTCATGTTGTGTTTCAGGACTTGGATCAGCAGCAGGTGATGCAGGAACTGGCATCAGAGGTGGGTGAATGGGGGCTGCTTTACCCATCTCTGAGCAAGCTGGCTGCCATTGGCCTGACCATCCCAGTTTCCAGTGTAAACTGTGAGAGGGATTTCTCAACATTGAACCGGGTAGGATACTTGAACAAGTGATATCATTATTTGACTTTATTCAAATCTCAACCCCATGGGCTCCACATCCACTCGTCTGTTGATTATTATGTTTGTATTTACAGGTGAAGACTGACTTGAGAAATCGCTTGCAGGGGGAACACCTTGCCACCTGTATGCGATTGAGCATCAATGGCCCCCCAACCAGAGACTTTCCCTTTAGGAGAGCCTTAGAGCTATTCTTTAAGACCCCCAGAAAAATAAAGTGCTCTCAGGCAGGATGCCAACTGTGCCATCATCACTAAATGGAGTGAGTCATTTTATGTATAGAGCATAAAAAAAACATCATTTTATGTATAGAGTATAAAGAAAACATATATGGATCAAGAAACAAGGCAGGACAAATGATATATGAGAGAAAAACTAAGGAAGTAAACCCCTTGGCAGAACCCAAGATATTCAAGTCACTGGGGCAGTGGAACGAAGTGGAGACATTTGGCACATTCATTACTAGGTGCCATGCTCTTTTGACACCTGATATTAAACTAAAAAATTGCCTGATGAAAGTGATGTAAATGAACAACAAAAATAAAATAAGTTACATATTTGTTATTGGCTATGGTAGTTTATTGGTATGTTCAATTATTTGATTATTAAAATGTAAAACGATCTTTTTCATATGGGTGTTTAGAGTTAGATCTAGTCTCTAGTCATTGTGTGCTCAAAGTGCACCAGATTGAAGCATTTTATATTAAAATGTAAAAACAAATCTTCCCGGGGGGGCATACCCCCGGACCCCCCTAGAGGATGTGATGTCCAACCACCAATTATGTTCATACAATACTGAATACATTTGAAGCCTTTAATGATGTATGTGTCTTTCTTGTGCTGGCAGACAAATAGAAACATAATGGCGGGAAGCACTTCGCACGCGCACACACTTAAAATGTCCATGCGCGCCGCGCTCACATTTTGCTGGGCCCGCGTGCCTTAGCACCGCTGCTATGACTCCATCCTAGGGGAAACACTGTAGCACATTTTTAAAACGATTTTTGGTCCAGCCAAAGTGCTGCACATATAATACTACAGTAAGGACACTTTATAGTAAATGCAACAGCACAGTTTGTGCAGAATATCAGTATGAGAAAAACGGCATCCTCTGTCCTTTGACCCTCACATCGTACAAGGAAAAACTTCCAGAGAAAAACCCACAGTTAATACACATTCCTTCACATTTACATTTGAATTTACATTAAAGTATTTCGTGAGGCCTTCTAACATGTTTTTAAATATAACTACAGTTGTAGTTGAAGAGTTTGTAAATTAACATGAACCGAAGCTGTTGCCTGTTGCAGTATGGTTGCTACAGATTGTGGGTAATGTAATGTCTTCGGCCATCCAAAACTCAGAAAACTACTTGTGTCTCAGAATTGAAGGGGAAAACGTGACAAAAGCATTGTACACCAAAACCTATCAATGTCGTTTAATTAACAAGGTTAATCTGGTGTTTTTGAGTTGATGAGTAGTGGAGATATCACTGTCAAATCAATCGACAGTAAGGGGAATACTTACTTCCGGGTGTACAATTCTCCGTTATCCAATGGGAATGGACGCTCACATTGCCTTTAAAAGCCGCCGACACAAACGAATGCCGTACTTCCATGAGCGTCAAATCCCGCCGCAGATGGGAAAACATTGCAATCAGTTGAAAGCTATTTGCGTCCCTTTATGAAGCTGAAGGAGCCTAGTACCTCATTCACACCAACGGTGTTTCAGGGCTGGTTCGGAGCTGGAGCTTGAAAAGCACCGGGTTTTCCTCTTCACACCGCAGCGGAGCAGCCTCTTAGCTCCGGAATCCGGTTCATTTCGAGCACCAATAAACACTTTGTACACAACGATGGAGAAACTTAACAAACAGCAGTGGTCCACTGAAGAGACCAGCTACCTGCTGGGAATCCGAAGAGGTACAGAGGAAGCTGGAGCACAATCGGCCATTGTTGTTGTTGTCGGTGTCAGCTGTGAGTTGTTTCCGTGCGGTTTGGCTTTATGAAGCAGGCACGCAAACGGTTACGTCTTGACGAAAGCGATGACGCAATGACGCAGCACCAGTCGAACTCTGGGCAGTGTGAAAAGAGCCGGAGCAAAACCGAAGAACCGGTTCTCAACCTGAAAAGCTCTAGCACGGAGCTTGAACAAGAGTTGCGTTGGTGTGAATGAGGTATAGGAGCGTCCCAACTGCACACCTCGGGACCCTGACCAAGCGTCGCTCCTGGACGTTTATGGAGTGAGAGTGTGTTGGTTAGAACTATGGGAACCTGAAATAGTCCACTTTGCAACTTTGCAATGCTAATGCCGCATTTCCACTGCATCTTTCGGCATGGGTCTTCTCGACTCTACTAGCAAAAATGTGAATAGTACCTGATACTTTTTTTTGATAATACCTTTTTTTATACCACCAAGTGAGCAGAGCCGATACTAGAAGGTGGACTTAAAACGTTTGAAGACCACTAATCAGGGAGAAATGTCCCCTGGGTGATACGGAACCAACCTGTCTCATTTAAATAGCTAAGCTACCGTCAATAGCGGGCCATAGAATGGAAGCCTGTTAAACTACGCTATACTCAGGGACGCAGGAAGTCAGTCAGAGTTGGGGATGCGGCGTGCGGGTGCGGTGGGAGGGGGATTTTTTTTTAAATATTGAAGTCAAAAGCATCAATCCGGTGCATTTAGAGCTAAATTAAGAGATCTATGGATAACTGTTTTTCATGTATTCTCTTTGGCTGTCCATCTCATAATGTTCACATAGAAACTAGCTGTCAATAGGAATATAATTCCGAAGAATTATAATTTCATGCAAAAATCTGTCTCAAAAAGAGGTAAATTCAGGTGTTGTTATGGCAACATCAGTGGCCAAACAGCCACATTTACTGCTGCAAACATTCAAACATGCTGTCGACACATAAAACAGTGGCAACTATGCTACCATTTCAGCTGACTTTTTCTCAGAAATACTCTCACATAACATCCATATATTTCATTGCTAGGTTGATGCTTAGCTAAGCTAACTATGCAACACTTTAACTGACAGGACTCCGGATCAACGGTGTACTGTAAGGTAGCTTCATGTCAACAGTCAACATTTTCTAGAGAGCTTTCTTTGAAATCACCAGGTAACGCTAAAAAACATTACATTTAGATTGTATGACAAAGTGTTTATTTAATATCTCTGGCTAGCTATAGCTACTTGCTAACGGTTTAGCTTACCCCCGCGATTCAAAGTAATCTCAACGTAGCTGTAATTTATGATTTGCTTACATATTCGCATAACTTGGAAGTTTACTGACATTTACATACCTTGTTTAACTGGCTCAAGTGGTGGATCTGGGTTGTTGTGTGAGCCACCACTTGAGAATTGTCGTATTTTTTAAGAAAACATTTTCTTATGTCCATTTTCAAAAACTCTGAGTCCTGCTGACAGTTTAAACATTGTCACAGGATAGGTACCTGTCAGCCAATAAAACATGTTTATTTCCATGCAACTCTCTGGTTGGTCTGGTGTCTTGCCTCTGTTGCATTCACTGAACACGGGAAATTACATTTCTGCCGTCCTCTCATGATGAGGTTCAGGTAAAGCACGGTTCATGTATTATATTATTGAGGGAGAATTGTCCGGGGCTACAGAAAAAATATTCGGGGCTTTGGTCCTGTATAATAACGTCATATTAAATGCAGTCATTTGGTCTTTAGCAACAGCTTGTGAGAGCAGTGCATTCATCGGTGTTCGTTTTAATGCTGCCAGTTTGTTAACGGCCTGTGTGTTGATGGGACTTCTCATGCTCCCTAAATGTTTCCCTTGCCTTTCACCAGTTCTTAAATCCTCCTTTCACAAAACTCCCATCCCTGATCTTGTCTGCACTGAAACAGAAGAAGCACACCGCATTATCACTTTCTCATATTATTTAGTGAAGCTTTTTATTAACTGCTTACACAAAAATACTAACTCAAAAATAGTAACTCAAAATAAAACTTTTGTATTGATTTGTGTAGTGAACTTTTTGGCGTTGCAGTTATAACTCTCCGCCAACAGATGGGGGTGCTGCAGCCCCCTCAGCACCACCCCCCCCCCCCTTCCCGCGTCCCTGGCTCTACTGTACACTAGACTTGCAGTACAATTGACAAAGTGTTCCCACTTTTCCATAAATAATGTTCTGTTCGAGTTCCGTGCTGCGGTTATTGTTTGTTAGAGATGTTTCAACTTGCGGACCTTCTGAGAGACCTTCTTATATTTACAAAGCCATATTCAATTGCAACCCGACTTCTCCAAAAACGTTTTTCTCTTCTTCAACAACTTTCTAATCTTACCACCAGGAACTGTTGCTGCTCACTCAGGAGCAGCCCCATAATTTGGTCTTTGGTTCCAAACCTGCCCAAATTGTGTGTGGTTGCCAATAAAAGTAATCACTGAGTGTGTCATTAAAGATGATGTTACAGCAGTTTCACTACCAACTTACTACACTGAGGGGGTACTATCTGCTGTGGAAAATTAATTAGAGAAAAGGTAGCAAAAGTTATTTAAGTCCAACTGAAACATGCAGTGGAAATGGGGCATAAGACTGGTGTCGACAACTAATGAAAGCAACATGCTTTCCGGAACAACAGTTTTCCATCTGCACATCTGTCAGAAATTGTGACTAAAAATAGCTGATATAAGACTGCACAGTACAGTGGAAGCTACTTATGGTATTTTGTGGTTAAGAAGCAAGCCCCACACTGACAAAAAAGGACAGTACCAAATCGAATGAGGTCAATGAAGAAACATTATGAGTCAAAACAACTCTTAAGATAACATATAGGAGTTTTTAATGAGAGGCTTTCTCTACATGTTCTGTGTATGCAGCTCTTGGTCCCCTGCGTGTCTTGCATGTGTACCTACATGCATGTTTATGTGAACGCTTTTGTATGTGTGTGTTTGCTGCTCAAGCGTTGAGGGATGGACATCACCAGGGCAGCGCAGCGAGTGAACGAGGCAGATCAGTCAAAGACTTAAAGCCCTGCTCCCCGACGGAGGAAATGGACAGGCTTTGATGTTGATGTGAACAAATAAAAGGAAGCCAAAATGAGTGGAATGGACCATTATCTGCTGTGGAGAGGCCCTCCCGTGGAACAGAGCCTGCCTGCTTTGCTTCCAATCAGGGGGGGTGAAGAGGGGATTGAGAAGGATGGAGAGAGAGAAAGAGTGTGTGTGTCTCCTCTCTCACACACACACACACACACACACACACACACACACACACACACACACACACACACACACACACACACACACACACACACACACACACACACACACACACACACACACACACACACACACACACACACACACACACACACACAAAGACTAGGAGAGAGAGGGGGTAGGGGGTCCAGAATCCTATTGATTTCACTCGTGTGCTAAATCCAAATACTGCAGTGTTCTATATTTACTAGTGTGTGCAGCCTCTTACAAAGGACATTTGTATATGCAATATCCCCTTTCACACTGCAAGAGGCCAAGTGAGGATAATCATCAGTGCTAAACATGCTTATCCACCATGCTATATATGGAGAAGACTATTTAGATCATAGGTGTGAAATTCTAAACATTTTCTCTGCTGATAAAACAAGCAAAATGCATCACTGTCCTAATATACTAGTAATAATTTTAGCCACTTATAATAAGACCTGGTTTGTTATTTTTAGCACCTCGAATGTTAACTCGGAGAGAGACATGAGGCTTTTTGCCAAAGACACAAATAGAGAAAATCAAAGAATAAAATCAACTTTGGCTTTCTGCTGAAGTTGTGAAATAAAACACTGAAGTGGCTACTATACAGAAGTAGGCTAACTAATTGAATTAAAATTGCACGTTTGTCAGAGGCCAATTCCAAATGAGACGTTGCCAACAGCAAAATAACAACATGCTAAAAGGTCATTCATGCTACAAGTGAATAGAGGGGTATTTAAAGGGAGAGGGAACTTGTTTGCACGAGCTGACACATGTTAACCATCTTTTGTACTGGCTGGAAAAAGTGGGTCAGACGCAGTGAATGTGTACAGGGCTAACAACAGAGAGCGAGACAGAGGGAGGAGGATTCATGAAACGCTGACCCAAACAGGAAAGTTTTCCCTTTTTGTAGGAAATGGCATGTAGAGTGTGGTTACAGCATATCATTAGAGCCAGAAGTGATGCAGCATGTGTGCATCTGAAAATACAAAATCGTCTTTTCGACAAAGAAAAAGATTGGACACAGCCAGAATTTGGTATAAAAATGTTATTCTGTCTTTTTCTTTCTATGCTTGAGAGGCATGGCTGTTGAACTCAGTGTACTCCTTACCTGTTAGTTCAGTGAAATTAAACTCTAGTCTGGTTGGACTGGTGTAAAAGCTTTCAATCAAAGCCTGTTTCAGAGCAACCCAAACTGTGATAGTTGGGAAAGTTCTGGTGCGGTTTGCTTGTAGTATGAAAGCAAACACACCAACCACAGGATTTTACAAGAGTAGTATGTGATTTTAGAATGATTTCAAAAGTCTAAACTATATCCTTCTGCTGAACGTGGACTCAGATAAAGAAAATGGTAATCTATACAACCTATTATGCAAATGATTGGATAACGAAGATGTACACTTTCGTCAGCGCAGGTATTTTGTCTGATAAGTATGTCGCTCCGTGCACTCAGTTTATTTAATCCATTAAACAGTGTGTGTCAGCGATCCCAAAGTGATAAGCCCAGATCATTACTGTTTCTAAGTGTTAGTCAATATTCATAGCACGTGGTCCATCTGCAGTCTGATAACACTAATAATGTTTATAATTAGCTATGTCCTTGTCAGATTTTTGTAACACCAAAGAAATTAAATATGTCAGATGCATTGAAGTGCTGAATAAACTTCTGTCATTCTTCTGAAGATGAAATCGCCAAAACGGTCCGTTAATCATGTAACCTGTCTGTATAACTTCATGTTAAATGCAACAATGTATCATGATATTACATTTGTCAGGACCACATGAACTGGACTTGAGTTCCTTAAAAAACAAAAAAACAACTGGATAGATGAATTGATATTTAACTTCCATGGCCCCCAGAGGATGGATGCTAAGGAATTTGCGTTATATCCTGCCTTTTGGAAAATGAATAAGTGAAAAGGTAGCTAAAGTAATTGAAGTCCAGCTGAAACATGCAGTGGAAATGAGGCATAAGTTGAATTGAAGTCCAGCTGAAACATGCAGTGGAAATGAGGCATAAGTTGACAACTAATGATAGCAACATGCTTTCTGGAACAACAGTTTTCCATGTGCACATCTGTCAGAAATTGTGACGACAGCTAAAAAATAGCTGAAATAAGACTGTACAGTGGAAGCAGGAAGCTACTCGTGGTATGTTGTAGTTAGGAAGCAAGTCCCACACTGTCAAAATGGGACAATGGTACCAAATCAAATGAAGTCAAATGAACTTCATGTTAAATGAAACAATGTATAATGATATTCCTTTGGTGAAGACCCCATGAACTGGACAGGTGTTAAAGCACCCCTTGAAAGAACAATATAATCAACTGGATGGATTCATTGATAGTAAACTTTCATGGTCCCCAGAGGATAGATTATAATGAACATGGGTTATATCCTGCATTTTCCTTTCGTGCCTCCAGAAGTTAACTTTTTCAGTGACATCTCTAAAAATCTACAAGGTGGATTTACAGTAACTTTTAATAGACATTCATGGCTCCCAGAGGATGAATCATACACTGACCTTTCCTCTAGTGCCACCATAAGACTTTCCCCTTGTAAACAAAGTGGTTAGGGACAGAAAATGGAGTAAGGGGATGCCCTGGCATTCTTGGGGTCAAGGCACTGACCTGCATCGTCCCCAGTCTGCATCTAGCCACACATCTTTTGTTGCCAACTTCAGTAACAAATCAGCTGACATACTGTAGGAGGGTGGCTGTTAATTTAGTTTACCACGCTATAAAAGGGGTCCAATGCATCACTTTATTTTGGTTGTCACATACGATAATGGATCGTTGGGAGAGGAAGAGCAGGAACTCTTCCATGAAAACCTACAGCCCTACTGCAAGTGATAATGACTAATTAAAAATAGGATCTTTTACCTGCTGGATGATATGTGAGAAAACAATACGCAGCATGACTTATTGTTGCTTAACTGAAGTGTTTCCTGCACTCAGCACTTGTTGAACGTCTAAACACAAGCACTTTTCTAGAGTGCTGAGTCTTTGTAAGCATCCAAAACAATACAACTACCCATGCAAGATAACCCTAGTTGATGTCCTCGGACCTTTTCTCTTTCAATGCATCACGATAACAAGTGAAGGTTGGGAGCGTTGGCTGGTGAAACTTGTAATTAGTTTATAATGTCACATCTGCTGAAGGGCAGTCATCTCTAATGAACATCAGTAGCCCTAATGGAGCATAAAATGACGCTAGGAAACACACGATGCTTTCAGCTACATCAGTCAGGCCCTTCCTTCCTTACCTTAGATGCACTCTTCTTTAGACAGACAGAATGATTAGGACGTTTTTCTTCTCTACATTTAAACATCAAAACATGCTTCATTTAACTTTTCTGGACTCTTAAACAGCTTCTTGATCTGTCTACTTCAATGAGAACTGCTGAGTTCTCAGATGTCCTATTTATTCCGCTCCTCTTATTCCCCACCCTCTTTCTACTTCTCTTTTATTTGAATAACTTCAAATATTTTCCCCAGGTTTTTTCGCTGTTGTGACCTCGAGCTGTGGAACACCAAGCTTGACCGAAGCTTTGGTTTATTCATGAGGTTCAATGAGGGAGGCCTTTGATGTCCATTCATTATTTAAAGGCAACACTTTTTTGGGGGGAATAATCTCTCACTTTCGGAAAATACGTCCCTGTGCTGAACCACGGAGTCTTTTTCACCGTGGTGTTTAGTGGTATGATGACGCTCAGACAAATGGTTTCCCAAGGTGGTTATTGTGGTCACAGAATCTAGTTTTTCTTTGGTTGTTACCACTACTTTTGCCCTGATGACAAAAATACCAGAGTCCCTGTTGTGTCTAGGAAAAACTGCCGAAGATAATGGTACACTTTCGTCCAATCTGTCCTTGAAAAAATGTGTGATGTTGCACTTGTTTGCACTCACAATATTTGACAAAATAAATTCTGTGAAAAATGAAAGAGAAAGGTTGAGCTACCTACAGTTTCTCCACACAGCTGGCCAATCACTGTGTGAAATGGGTATAAATATATAATTGTCGGACTCAGAAAGTTTGAACACTGCTGGAAGCAATCTTTTGCCAATTTTGACGTTGGAAAAGTGTAGGGAGACAAGGTTTTGAAAGCTGTTCGATAATCTGAAGGAGTTTTGTTAGAAGCAGACTGATTGGTTTAAGATTCAGTTGCGTCTAACCCAAAGGGTACAAGATGGGTTTTGGTATATCTGGTCAAACAATAAATGTCACTTGTTAGACGCTTTTATCCAAAGCGACTTACATACTCAATACTGTGGACAATCCCCACAGGAGCAATTTGGGGTGAAGTGTCTTGCCCAGGGACACAACGACATGCTGACTTCAGTGGGGTTTGAACCTGTGACCCCTTGATCCGAACACCAACGCACAACCCACTGCACCACACGCCTCAAACAATACATATATAGATGTTTCTTTATCTCAAGTCAGTCACTGTCACAAGTAATGGAAAAAAGTGACAGTGCAATAGTTTTTCTTTAATATACTGTATATTGTGATTTGAAAGTTACAAGTATTTAGGCAGC
The DNA here is from genome assembly GCF_949606895.1 of Notothenia rossii. NCBI lineage: Eukaryota > Metazoa > Chordata > Actinopteri > Perciformes > Nototheniidae > Notothenia > Notothenia rossii. The sequence continues at coordinate 58,722,172 of NC_136906.1, read as the reverse complement.
AATATTTGCATATAACTTTTCTTCCGTTCCTCTTCATTTTCAGGTTGGGGTTGGTACAGTACAGTAACTAGAGGTCTTTTTTATTGTTTGATGAATTGTATCACCAAAATGTGTCTTCTAGATTATTAATGTGAAAAAGCGAATAGTGCAAGTTTTTTTTATTAAGCATCAAAAACGTTGTGACATTCAAATTGCTGTTGCACATCCTGCAATGTGACAATCGCACATGCATGTTTCTCAAAGTTGATGCTGATAAAATATATTGTATAGCCCTGATAACAGGTAAAGAATGATTAGTTAATCGATTTGAATTTAGCCTATATTATGTGCAGGGTACACAATAGTTATCGTGCCTTGTCAAATAATATTGCACAGCTTCACAGTATTAAAACCATAATGCTTTTTCTCTACCTTCAGTAAAATCTGAATTTAATTAAATACCCTGTTTTTTAAATATGTCATTTTGGGAAAGTTTTTGAAGCATCTGTTCTTATTGGTTAAAACAAATGCGTGTCAATACAATATGATTTATTCTTGAAAAATAATACTTTCAAATGTATTCTCATTTGTGCACTCATCTACTGTGTTAGAAAGATGTGATATAATGTGCACAGTTAATACGCCTGGTGATTAGTGATAGCTGAGACCCCCTACTGGTCTTCAACGCTAACTCGAAACGTCTACTGCGCTCCAAACTAATCTCAGCTTGTCTCTCATTTGATTTGTTCACTGAGTGGTAA
>NC_136906.1:58689023-58721232 GCF_949606895.1 Notothenia rossii | reverse complement strand
TCTTCTCTCTCTCTCTCTCTCTCTCTCTCTCTCTCTCTCTCTCTCTCTCTCTCTCTCTCTCTCTCTCTCTCTCTCTCTCTCTCTCTCTCTCTCTCTCTCTCTCTCTCTCTCTCTCTCTCTCTCTCTCTCTCTCTCTCTCTCTCTCTCTCTCTCTCTCTCTCTCTCTCTCTCTCTCTCTCTCTCTCTCTCTCTCTCTCACACACACACATAATGTATATACACTGCACACTCACAAAAAAATACTCTCTCTGTCCATCTTTCCGTCTCCTAATGTTTCTCTCGACCCCCAGGGGGTCTGATTGAGCCGGCTGGGAGGCATGGATCTTTCTCTATTGATCCGCCTGCTGAATCACTTATCCCTTTTCCAATGGCCTTCATCACCACACTCAGGTTTTAGCACTCTCTGCATGCACAGATTTCCTTACTTGTACAGCCAAGTTCCGGGCTTGGAAAGAAACGCTGCGCGACTGAAAATAATATAGTAATTGGATTGCCAAAGAACTTTCTAACTGCAATGAATTACAGTTTCTAGATACAAAACGTGTAAATCACACTGACCGGATAACAAGTACCTCAAGGAACAAAAGGCAATGTCTAAGATGAACCCAATTTCCAGCAGCAATCAATAAAGTTGCTAAAGGAAATTGGGTCATCGCTGTATATAGCAAGACAACTGATTACGGAAACATCCTGACCATGCTAATAGACATCACAAGTCCTTGTTTCTGACAGATGTTACCGTCAGTTCAAAGCATTTCTATAGGAGAAAAACTGTACCTAATGGATGCTGGAAAGAAAAATGTCTAAGGTCAACATCCATGAAGTAATGGAACTGATTAATGCAGCAGGAAGAATGAGTAATGACAGAATCATCATGCACAGTTTCACTTTGCAGAAACTGTGGGTGTTTCTCAATCTTGAGTAAAGCTGCTCCAGAGCCACTATTTCAAGGATACTACGTCATCGAGTGCCGCTGAAGGACTGTTCCAATGTCTAGGATACTTGGAATTCTACCGAGGCCGGCGTACTTCGTTGCGGGAAATTTCGAGGCCGCACATGTGTAGACTCCGCGTTCTTCAAATCCCCACAATGCTTTGCGCACAGACCAATTTCTCAAATCTTTGGCGGAAAATGTAAGGCGGGGCCTCTCATATGCGTCATATGAGACACAAATTTGCACACTTGCTAGCCTGTTCCATTCTTCGTTTTCCGAGGCTAGGAGGTATTCTTGCCTCGCTTCTTAAAGGACTCACTCAGAGGTACATGTGCTACCAAGCAAGCCTCCTCGACATTAAGAAACACCCTGTTTTCCATCAGGGTGAAATGCTAGGATCTATTTCTGAGTTCATAAAGGTCCACATTTAACCCTGATCTGTTCAAAAATAAATTAGTTTTCCTCTCAATTATTATGTGTTTTGTTATTTTAGATGTGTTGATGCGAGTGTTGGAGATATTATACTGTATATACTGTACATGGTGGACCAATCCGCGGACTTAATGTAACGGCTCCGCGGACGTAACGTAACGGCTCCACAGATTGGTCATTGGTCCATTTGGGTATGGGCACGTCACTGTACCCAGGAAGAAAAAGAGAAATCTCCAACGAGGCGCTCAGGGGCAGCATAGATAGACAGGTATTTTTCTGTGTTAGAGTTTTACTCGCTACAGGGTGTACTTTAAGGGTTTGTGACTTTGCAGACCGTTTATATGCATAAAAAGTTAGAAAAAACACACAAGGGGACGGGTATTACCCGGAAAAGCATTACATGGTACCTTTAAGTAACCAGGCCACAACTTCTTTAAAAAAAAAATTGCTGTCTAGTTGTACAAATGGATTCTTTGGCGATTTAAGCTCCCAGCCGATTGTCATTTAGTCCCATTATATTGGAGAGAAGGAAGGCATTGTTTTTATGTTTCATGTGGAACTACTTGAGCAGGTCTCCCTTGAAAAAGAGATCAATGATCTCAATGGGATTCATCTGTATAAATAAAGGTTTGAAAATTGCTATGTCCGATATCGAAAAAACAGTTAGTAACACATCCAACACTACGCCACTATATTTTACTTAGGTGTCTGGCAACAAAATATCTCCATGGAGAAAGGCCATGACCGTGAAAACAGAAACAAAAAGAGTGTCGAAAAGCTGAACGTAGGTGGCGAAAAACTAATCTCCAGGTTCACTTTGAAATCTATAAAGAGAGACTTGGTTTTTATAATTTGGAATTGAAAAATGCACGACAGTCTTTCTTCTCTGACATCATTACCAAAAACAAAAGCAACACTTGTGCCTTATTTGCTACCGTCGACAGACTAACTAACCCCCCAGTGTCAGTAGCCTCTGAATTTCTATCCACCAGGGCGTGCAATGATTTTGCCTCCTTCTTCACTGACAAAATTCAGAAAATCAGACAAGCAGTCAGTGCCTCTGTATCAGGTACAGCAAATGTGTTGTCCCTGTGTCAACCTAAAATCAATTCAAACACCATGACACAATTCCATCAGATTAATGATAAAAACCTAGAAGACATTACACAACTTCTGAAATCCTCCTCCTACTGCCTTGATATTATTCCAACAGGATTTTTCAAATATGTTTTTCATTGCATGGCCTCAGATCTACTTCATATAGTAAACAAGTTTCTTCACTCAGGTGTTTTTCCACTGCGTTTGACACTGTTGACCACAACACATTACTAGACCGACTGGAAAACTGGGTGGACTTTCGGCAACAGTTCGAAATTGGTCTGAATCCTATTTAGAGGACAGAAAAGGTAAATACACATCTGAGTTGACAAATATGACATGTGGGGTACCTCAAGGCTCTTCTCTTTAACATCGACGCTAACACTGGCTCATATAAGGAAAAACAACAAAATAAGTTACCATAGCTATGCGGATGACACATGTGATTTACGTAACAATTTCACTAGGAGACTATGCTCCAATTCAAACACTGAGTATGTGCATTGAACAAATCAATGACTGGATGTGTCAGAACTTTCTCCAATTAAACAAAGATAAAACTGAGGTAATGGTTTTTGGAGCCAAGGCAGAACGTATGAAAGTTAGCGCTGAGCTTCAGTCTGCAATGTTCAAAATAACAGACAAAGCCAGAAATATAGGTATAGTCATGGACTCTGACCTGAGTTTCAACAGTCACATTAAAACAGTTACTAAATCAGCCTACTATCACCTTAAGAACATATCGATGATTAAAAGACTAATGTCACAGCAGGATTTGGAAAAACTTGTCCATGCTTTTATCTTCAGTAGACTCGACTACTGAAATGGTGTCTTCACAGGTCTAACTAAAAAATCTATTAGAAAGCTGCAGCTGATTCAGAACGCTGCTGCTCGAGTCCTCACCAACACTAAGAAAGTGGATCACATCACTCCGGCTTCCTGTGTGTCAAAGAATAGATTTCAAAAATACTGCTGCTGGTTTATAAAGCTTTGAATGGTTTAGGCCCAAAATACATTTCTGACCTCTTGCTAAATTATGAACCATCCAGATCTCTCAGGTCTTCAGGGACTGGTCAGCTTTCTGTCCCCAGATTCAGAAATAAACATGGTAAAGCAGCGTTCAGTTATTATCAGGGATGCAAACACAGGTATGGTGAAAAAAGAGAGAACTATTCGAAGCAGAAAAAAAACAGCGTAATATACCGTCTGACAAAGGCCTGTGCTATAATGCTTCAATTAACTGGCTATTCTTTATAATATACTCAGATCAGTAGGAGACAGAGATGTTAAGTTATAAATCAAGGGGTTTTACTATTATTATTTACAGGTAGATATTATCGAGGGCGTAACTTTGGTTTAAGAAGTGGGGGACACACAAAACAGGGGGTCCTCCGCAATGAAACATATCTATTATCATTATATACAATGAGAGTGCAAACTTATCTAGTATCCTATCCATATGAACCTGTTTATTTGTGGGGGGACCTCACCTCCTCTAGGGGGGTCCGGGGGCATGCTCCCCCGGGAAGATTTTTTTCTTTAAATTGAAGTTAAATGCATCAATCTGGTGCACTTTGAGGGCAAAATTAAGAGATGTATGGATACATCTCTCAACACTCATATAAAACAGAACTGTATAATGCTTCAATTAACTGGCTATTCTTTATAATATACTCAGATCAAGAGGAGACATAGATGTTAAGTTATAAATCAAGGGTTTTTATTATTATTATTTACAGGTAGATATTATACACTTTTGACTTTAAGGGTTTTTCTTCTTCTTCTTTGCTTGCACAAGTGTTTCTACTGCTTTACGTCTAGCAGCATTCCGTTGCTTAGCTGCATGTCTCAACCTTGCTTCTTTCTCCTCTTGCTGTGCTGTCCTCTTGCTCTCTTGGGAACTTGCACATGTTTTCTTGAAGCCATACTCCACCTGTCTCCTCCCTTTCTCCATAAGCCTCTCCTCTCTCTGTGCTTTATCCCTTCTTGCAGCAGACCTCATGTTGCGGCACAGTGTTCTGTCAACTGGTCCAAACTTTTCGTCTTCTCTCTTAAACATCATGGTGGCAGTCATGCCCCTAGACTTCATGGCATACTTTGCTGTCTGAATTGCATCGAGCGTGGCAATGTTCATTCTTGAGCTTTTAGGGTCAAGAATATCTCCCATTAAGTTAAATGAGGACTCCACCATGGGCCCATGGAAGATAGAAAGAGCACCTCTGATAACCCCACTGAGAGCTGGATATTTCCCTGTGCTCATAACATGAGCCCACCACATGACCATGTTGTCTCCCTCGTGATACTGTGCCAGTGTTAAGTCAACGTTGTATCTGATTATTTCCTGGGTGATGTCACTCTCTGGAGGAACTAGGTGTTGCAAGATTCTTGCCAGCTTCATCAGTTGAGTCCCTGCTTCTGAATGGCCCCTCACAACAGGATCAATAGAGGACAAGGCTTGTAGGGTCTTACTTTTAAGTGGCAATTTGACCTGCATGTACTTGCCACAAGTCACATATGCCTTGGTCACCTTTTCAAAGAAATCCTAACACAAATACAAAACAAAAACAAAAAACACTTTGATGAATATCCTAAGTTTCATGCAGCACAGTGCTACGTTTCTCAATACTAAAGCTATCAGTGAAATGATGGCCTGCACTAGTCAACATCAAGCAAAACAATGTTTAAATAAGGCATGCAACAATTATTCATACAAAAATGACTATGGTAAAACCCGAGATTTGGTGTAAGAATAATATTCAAATGTATGTGAAATAGTAAGAGGTGTGCTGCCTTTGGGTTAACCTGGCCTCTTTCCACCAGGACTCTTTTTTACTTTAATATAACATTACCTAAATACTAACTAATCTATTTCACACACTAACCGGGTGTTTTCGACGGGCTGCTTCCAGGTTTTCTGCCACTTTACCAATATAGGGCTGGGAATAAAGTGTCTGGTTGGCCAAGTCCAATTCTGTCAATGCTTTGGGCGAAATCTTCAGATGCTCTGGTTTGATAAAGCAAGCCAGGAAGTTGACAAACACTTGAAGCTGCTTGTCATGCAGCTTGTGGACCAAGGTTTGACTTTCCTTAAATGCACAGAAAGGGCACGTTTCAGTAAATACTGAACCATCTTTTGTTTATAAAATTGCAATATGCATGTTATTTCTATATGGTGTGTGTTATATACACTGTATATACAAAAAAACACTCACCTGGAAAACCATCACATACTCTTTTAGTATTGGCAGTACACTGAGGTACACACTGAGATGCAGGTCCACTTTTTGGATCTCAAACCAGATCTTCTTTACCACTCGGCTCTTCCTCTTCTTCCCCAATTCAGTCATACCTACCAAAAGAAAAACAAAGATAACACATTTTATTATAGTATTAATAACTTTCTCAGAAACAGGACATTCACAATTTGAGTTCCTTGTTTAAACTAATATACATACCTTTCTTACTGAGGTCTTGGTGCACAAATGTGATCCTTCGCTGTGCTTTCTCGCTGACATGGTAGTCTTCATATAGCTTCTGCAATGGATCCTGGTAGAGAGCTTTGTCCTCTTTCCCCATGAAACCATAGTACAGGACCTTGTACACAGGCAGCAGTCTTTTTGTTTGCATCCCAACGTCATACGCAGACAACCAACGGTGGGAGACAAACCTCCTGGGATTTGTAGCAGGTATGTCCATGTATTCAGCGATTTCTTTCAGGTACATGATCTGCAAATAAAGACATAAGTCATTTTACAAGACTAAGTGTCACACAACTCAAAACATTAGAGTAAACACGGGGACAAACTCAATCTATCACTTAAGCTAAAATCAAAATTGACATTCAGTTACCTGATCTGATGCCCACAGGTGGTCAGTATGGAGATCTGTAAACAGCTGCTCCAAGTAGTTCTCAAAGGGCTCTGCAAACTTCTTTGCAGCATTGTGCACATGGTGACATGAATCACCATCAACATCAAGAAGCGTTTTACAATGGTTCTGTCTAATTCTTGTCTCCAGTCCTGACTTGCTGCCTCGCATCACATTGCATGAGTCTAACATTATGCTGACCAGGTTTGACCAGGGAATATCTTTTTCCTTAAAGAAGTTGCAGATGAGCTCCTCCAAGCTGGCAGCATTGACTTTAACAACTTCCAGAGAACCCAAATGTTCCACCACAACATCCTTCAGCTCTTGGTCAAAGTAGCTCACAAGCATTGCAAGCACCTTTTTATTACTGCTAGATGTACTCTCATCTACATTAAGAGAAAAGGGATACTTCCTTAAGTTGGAGAGCGTTCTCTCAGAGAATGTGTGGCCCAGACCATGCACCATCTTGTAAGAGGCAGCGGTTCGTGACAGTTTCATCCTACTAAGTGCTATTTTGTCTGCAGCCAGTTGTTGACTCAGTTCAACTAGGACAGGTGCAGTTGAGAGAGGTAGGGAATGTTCAGCAATAACAGCCAGGACCATTGCCTAGAAAACAGATTAAAATATATGAGATTACTCATTTCAGGAAAACAAATCTAATTTAGCTACAACGAACCTTCCTACTGACAGCACCTTTAACTTAGCATTTGCTCTAAAACAAAAAGCTCCCCCAACATTGCACAAAAGCATTAGGACAGTTGTGTTGGCTTGGCTACTCTTCTCTCCACACACACACACACACACACACACACACACACACACACACACACACATACCTCTGCATTGGATATGCGATCACACATAGGTACTGGTAGTGTAGGCGCTATCCTTTCCCTGATCTTGTCAGCTGCTGCTTTGGGGGTTGCTGGGAATGGGCTCTTTCTGAGGAGCTGTGCAACACTTTGTGTTTCTGTGATTGTGGTCACTTTATGTTTGTGAATTTCTGTCTGACAGTGTGCCAACAGGCCATGCACGCCCCTGCTGCCATAATTAATTTCTTTTGTGCACAGAGTGCATCTAGCACATCCTTTTTTGTCAACTTTTTTGAAAAAGTCTGACAGTGGGAATGTGTGTTTGACTGACTTCACCTCAATTGTGACATCTAGCTTTAGCCATGACCACTTCCAGCTGGATTTGCAACCTGCATCCAGCTTTTTCACAACAAGTGCATCACTTTCCTCAAGATCTTTCATTCTGAAAATGAATGCAAATTAGAGTTGGCACTAAGGTTAAGTGTCCCCATTATTAAACACTCATTAGACTCATGGCTAGGCCTCTAAATCTTATTCAATATCAGATATGGCTACTTCAATACCAAACTAGTAAACTACACAGCAGTCATGTGTTCATTTCCACAGTGCACAGGAAAAATATGACTAAGTATTAAGCTCATGTCGTTTATGTTGATCAGTTTGACAGAAATATAGTTCAAGTATAAAATTACCGCGTGCGTAATGCTAATTTATTTTAGCGCGTTGATCGCTCTTATATGTTATTATTGAGCTTACGGAGTATTTGCCAAATTAAAATTAAAAGGGTGTACACGTTTGGAATTGTACCTTAATAATTAATGGAGTCATTTGGAGTGAAATTGCCGATTTAATCGGAGGGCCGATCACCTTTAGGTACAAATAAAGCTTATATAGCCTACAATACATTACATTTCATTTAGCTGACGCAATACAATTAGCTGATGCAATACAATTGTATTATACAAAAAATACCATTTATATATAGTCTATGGTAAAAATACATAACATACATGCACTTTAGAGCTAATGATGTTATAACAGCCAACAGAAAAATGTACTTACATGCGGTGCTTGCGCAACTGACTGGTGCAGAAGTGCGAGTCATTTGCGCATGACTGATGTGCAACAACATGTGACTCCTGTTTGTCTTCTGTTGGTTGCTTGTTAGCAAGCAGACCCTTCACGCGATAGCAGAGCGAACAGGTACAGGAGGCGTAGAGCGAGGGATCATTTGTCCACTAGTCATGCTCGCGGATGGATACAAAAATATACTTTGGCGGCCGTTAATAGGCTATACGTGGGCGGCCCGCCCAAGTAAAGTCTATGTTTTGAAGAGAGAAGTTGTCCGTCAGTCCATGAGTCAGACCCCCCCCCCCAAACAAAAACTCTTCGGTTCTCCACGAATTACACAAGTCACCCAAATCAGCGTTAAAAAAGCGGGAGGCGCCGAAAAGCGACTAATTTGCATGTATGTATTATGCTCCAAATATCTGGAACAAACTACCAGAATCCTGCAGGTCCGCTGCAACTCTCTTTAAAGGCCCAGATACACCGGCCCGAAATCGGCAGTAAATGGGAGTCGGGCCGAACATGAGCGTGGGCACGCTCTATTCGGAGTGGTGTGCGCCGCACCGTCGGTTCTTTTTTGCCGACCTGACGCCTTTTCTTGCCGATTCAAGATGTCGAATCGGCGTCGGGAACACCACCGGAAGTCGGACAAAGGGATAACACTGATTGGCTGTTCAGCTAGCGAATCAGTGCATGAGAAGCCTTAACGGAAGTGAGGGAGGTAAACAAATGATTTAAAATGGAAGATGGAACACACACGGACGGCTATTTCACCTCATCGGTTTATAGAGCTTCTGTTCGTTCATGTTTTCAATGGACGACAGTGAAAATGGAAAGAAAAACGCTATTTGTTATTTGTTTATATCACGGAGTCTGTTCTTCTTCTCTGTCTTCCGGTTGTTCCGGTTGTTGCCTCTTTTGAATGCTGAATACACACTACCGCCGCCTGCTGGTAAGGAGAGTTATTGCCACTCACGCATACGCAGTTCATACGTGCTCGGCTCGGATTTGCGGTGTGTTCCAGTGCGCGAAGTCGGCAAAAACGCAGGAGAGTCCGGCAACGCAACAGTCGGTGTCTGCGTCGGCGACTTCTCAGGTGACTGGCCGGTGTATCTGGGCCTTTAAATCCAGGCTGAAGGTTTTTCTTTTTGTCTCTGCTTTTAATTGAACTATTCATATCTTAAACTGCACTGTAAGTTTTATCCATTTCTTTTTTCTTAAAATGTTTATTTTAATATCTTTGCTTTTTAATGACTGTTTTTAAATGCCATTTTCTTAATGTCTTTCAATTTTGTAAAGCACTTTGAATTGTGTTGAAAAGGTGCTATATAAATAAACTTGCCTTGAAGAAATACACATTTTGTTTAAAGTCAACAGAAATGTGCAAACAGAATTCCGCTACCCATATAAACACTGTTGTGCAACTATGCTGACAAAGCAAAGCCATGAGACATATATTCATATGGCACACTATGTAGGCTACTGGGGATCATTTGAATGCAGCAGTGCCCTACACAAACCTTTTATTATCACCATCCATCAACATGTCAGGCATTATTTTTGTACTGCTTAACTGGCCAGCTGAGGTAAAACAAGGAACTGTCCTTAGTGGTTGCAATTTGAGCTAAATAAATCAAACAATCATTTGATAATTATCAAACCACTATGGTAAGTCACCTGAGACCTTAGCTTTTATGACTTCAGGATTCAGCTTGTTTTGGCTAGATATATTCAGCAGTTGACTGTGCTGGTGTAGACTGCTGTAAACATGTTTTTAAGCTGTGTGGTTTGTGGCAAGCCAAAATGTTTTTTAACTTTGAGCACCTGTCATATTGAACACTAAAAATATGTCTCCCCCATACTACTGGGAATGCGCAAAAACATGTTCTTAGCATTGAAAACAACCAGGAAAAGAGGCCAACGCTGTAAAGGCAGGTCCCTAGTGGTCATGCAGCTTTTTCGCAATGTCAACCAGATGCCTGTGGGCTGATACAGATAATTTCATTCTCCTACAGTACCTAGCAGGACGGACCCACTAACAGTGCCAGCTTCTACAAAACAAGTCCCTGCATGCATCCTGATAATGTCGATCTGCCTGTTTCTGTCAGCCACTCTCTCTAGTTCATTCTTCCTATCTCTTTTAATTTGATTCTGCCTTTTTTGGTCCCTTCTCTTCCTGTGCCTCCCTTGTGCTTTTGTTTGACTTTATTTTCGTAATCAAACATGACAATTTGTCATTTGTTGACACTATACGCTGTGACCTCCAGTGCGCTGTGCTACTTTGAACCTTCGCCGTTGGGATGACTCGCGCAGGCAGACGGAGGACACAGGGAAAGAGAGACAATGGAGGAATAATGATGATCATTTAGCACAGGGGTTGAAAGTCAGCAAGATACAAGGGCGCCTGATCAAATGAGACAAGATGAAAGCAGACAAAGAAAAGGAAAATTGGACGATTCCAGCCAGATAAAGTGACCATCTGTAGCATCTCTCGGAAGATACCCATGTAGAGCATGCTGCAACGATACATATTAACTTGTTATGGCAGCTTCCACATGTAAGCATAACCAGGTCATAAGAGTTATTCCTGGCCGCGAATGTAAGGATAAATGTAAAAAAAACACGTGACAAGCATATACACACAAACTCATACATATCTAACTCCGGTTTGGGTTCACAGATGCCAGTCAATTATAGATGTAGGTCGAAAAAAACAGACTGCACTGGATGTTCCGGACTGTAATGGATGACTCAGACCACAAATAGTAGGCTGATGTGGTATCTGGGACTGCTATGCAGGGTCAACAAGAGGCGAGCGAACGGAGAGAAAGTTGGATGAAGTAAGCAAGTACAATGAGGGAGAGTAAGGATAAGAATCCAAATTACAAAAGGGAGAGGCAGGTTTTGTAGGAGAGGCAGGTTTCTTGCTGAAAAACTATAGAAGGCCTGCTTCAAAACTACGTGTCAAGGAGAGTAGCACCCCCTTGTTAAGCACGGTAAAGTATACGACGTGTGCGTCTCGTGTGAAGAAGCATTTGGTTGCTTTCATTTGAGAAAGAAGTTTTTTTTACTATTCCCAGTGTGTTCCCAGAACTGGATGAAAACCAACACTGAGAGAAAAACAGAGGAGTGGATAAACACACAACCTGTTTTTGCCAAGTCGCCAGTGGCTACAAACCAACTTCTTTTGTTACATGTGGAAGCCAGCAAAGCTCTCAAACAATCAGAGCGTTTTGGTGACTAATTGTGTCTTCATATGCTTCTCATCAATTAGTTTTTTCTAATTCATCTAATATTGTCCACTATGTGTTCCGATAAGAAGTAAACCTGGTGGATTCAGTTGTTTTATCATTGTGGACAGGCACTGGGATATTGAGCAAAAGAATACAGATGAGAAACAGCTATATCTACACATTAGATGTGCAGAAATCCATATTAATGCAAAGATCTTTAATGAGAAATCCTAACTCAATCACAACATCTTGAGCAAACAGTGACTCTGACTTGTTATGAGTCAATAACTCATTTCCCCTGTATTCTAAGAAGGGAGGGGAACCTGCATGTTTTGCATTATAACTCAATACATTTTGATAATCAGTTACAGAACTAACTTAATCCCCAAGGTTTTAATCAGAGGGATGACAACATTTTCACTTGAAAGTCAAAAACGAGTCTCAAGTCTTGGCTAAAAACAGGTCTCAAATAAAGGCAAAGTTTGCACTCTAAAGAACTCACAATAGAACTAGAAAATATCTCCAGTCATGTGTGCAACGACTATTGCTGTAATGTTTGATTGAAAGCAAATCACGTCCAGACTAGCTCTATGCTAAGCTCCATCTCAACCGCGCCTTCAAGTGTTCATTTAAAGGAGACCTATCATGCAAAATGCAAAATTAGCAAGCCTCGCCAACACTGTACTGTAGAGCAGAGTCCCGCACGGGTCTGATTTTCAAGACCCGCTCCCGCCCACACCCGCGACGTGCAATACCGAACCCGCCCCGCCATCCGCACGTATTGACAGTTAGTTCCGCAAACCGACCAAACCCGTCGCCACAAGATCCGCAAACCGACCCGAACCCGCATATCCTATGAGCAGTGAAAACATGCAATTATTAACACACGCAGTTGCATATTTGTCTCAAAAAGCGTGGGATGTTGGTTATTTTCTCCATCTCGGATGGCACCAAAAGCCTCCCAGACGTTAGATTTCGCTCTTGAGGAAGTGTTATTGAAAATGCTGTATACTCCGAGCTTCAGGTCGGGTACCCACGGGCTCTACTGCAGGACTCTGCTGTAGAGCACATGTGTTTAAAAAGCAGGAAATAAAAAAGGAACTCACCTTGTGGTAAACCCGCAAGAGAAAAAGCATTTGAGTTCCATACTGTTTCGGTAAATAATCCTTGATATGGTTTAGATCAGGATGGCGTTTTATCACAACCGAATTTAACTTTATCTCCGCTAGAATTCTGATAAGGCATTAACTCCGCTTCCTCTTTTTTTTTTTCAAGCTAAGAACCCAAAATCCTCGTTTCTCTAACAGGGCTGCAAAAGAGGGGTATGAGCAGTATGAGGCATGGCTACAATGGGTGAACTGTTTGGTATTTTAAGCAAAACACTTCAAAGACATGTTTTGTGGTATGGCCCTACAATGTATTTTTCCAATAGAGCATAATAGGTCCACTTTAGGCTTTGAGTCTATTCTTTCACCAATACACCTTTAAATGTGAGCAAAGTGCCCAATGATAAACCAGTAATTTTCATGCGGCCGTTCATGTGAATGAGCCTTAAACGAGACAATATATCCAGGTCATAACTTGGTTGAGACATTTTGGCTACCTGCGCCACTGAGAAACTCTTATAGGAATGAATGAGGTCTAGCCTCGAAATTGTTTCCAATTATCTTTATACTGTACACTCATGACATGCACAAATGTAGACATGACACTGGCTTATGCGTGGTAGATAAGTATGGATATATAAAGTCTCATTATTGTAAGCTCAGCAACGCCTGCAGGGATATTCTTTAAATTTGGCACAAACGTTCAATGATTCTGAGCGATGAACTGATTGGAATTTGATTGTCAAAGTTCAAGGCCTCACTTTTCACCCAATTTTCATGAGCGTGATTTCTCATTAAGACCTTGATGGAATTTCTTGGCTCTATATTTTGGCACACTTAGATTCAAGGATCGACCGCTTTAAATGTCCCCGATGAAGGTCACTGAGACATTTTTAGAAATATCAGAAAATTCACCAGATATAATAAATTATGACAATTTTGCACGAAGGTCTGATAGGAAAAAATTATAAAGTGATGACATTTCTGACAGATATTGAAGTGAACTTCAACATGACTTGATGGCAAGGGCATACAACAGAAAAGCGGTAATTCTCCTTCTATATAAATAAAAGATGCCACCTATTATTATTATTCATGCAACAACAATGGAAGCAAGCGTTAAACTGCCTTTAGATTGACGATGCGATTGATGTGCTCACAAGAGGCCGATTGTGAGAGATGTCGGCACCGCCTGATGGGCTCGCTGTTTCTTGTCCAGCCTTAACATCCCTATTTCAACAGCACACACACACACACACACACACACACACACACACACACACACACACACACACACACACACACGCACGCACGCACGCACGCACGCACACGCACGCACACGCACACGCACACACACACACTCAGAAACACAGGCCTTGTTTAGTTAAACAAGGCCTAATCAAGTTAATCAAGTTCACCTGTGGATTTTCATCAATCTCTAATTAACGTGTGGGATCAGCGTACATGAGTCCGCCCTCACCACACTATGTGTAGCTGTGTAAACGGTATAGTATGTCTTCACACACACAAAGCTCATGTGTAAATGTGTGATTAGCAGGAGCTGAGTGAGAGCTTTAGCTATAGAAAATGACAACAAAGGGAGGGCGGACGTTGCTGAGGCGGAGGGAGGGAAGAGACAAATGAACGACGCCTCACTCAAGTTTACTCTGCATCGACAGTTGAGGTCATGTTGAGGGATTGATTCTAACCTGTAGCTTCAACCCAGGGAAGGGGGGTTGGGGGGGGCAAAGTAAAGGTGTTTAGTGGCTTAGAAAGGATGTAAAGGGAGATCACGTAACATGTTGACACACAGACCAAAAGGCGTTTCTATTTACCAATCTGCTGTTTCTTAATTAGACGTGAGACTTCGGGTCCTCCCTGGTCGCATAGGCAAACACACACACACACACACACACACACACACACACACACACACACACACACACACACACACACACATTGGCAGTAGAAGATGACTTAAAATATAGTAGGATTTAATCCATACCTGAGGTGCAGAGGTATTACAGACAACAAAGGCCTGATAACGATGCATTTCACGAATTGGGAATGATGAAACCCTCTTTTAATGGTCACACATGCAGAGCACGCCGCACACACAGTGAAACATTTTTTTTTAACCCATCCTAGTACCAGGAGTCTAGTACTAGGAGCAGTGGGCAGCTATTGTACAGCGCCCGGGGAGCAATGGGAGTGAGGGGGGAAGGGGGTGTCCGGTGCCTTGCTCAAGGGCACCGCGGCAGGGCAGGAGGTGAACTGGGACTTCTCCAAGTAGCAGTCCACACTCCATTTTTAGGTCTGGTCGGGGACTTGAACCGGCGACCCTACAGCTCACAGTCCAAGCCCCTAGTGACTGAGCCACTGCCGGATTAGTAACAACCCCAACCAGGTGAGACGCCCGATGCTACCGTGCTGCTACGCCAATAAAGAGAGAGAGAGCGAGAGCAAGAGACAGGTAGGGACAGAACGCGAGCGGGAAAGCGTGAGTGGTCTCGTATGGAAATGCAATTAATCTTTAAAGGAGGCAAGAATAAGAGGTGTCATTTGGTAAATGGGACTAAGTAAGTGTGGGAGGTTTCAGATGATTATATTATAAGCAGGGACAAAGGATGCATGATTACAGCTGATGACACGACAGCGGCTCTTGTATTGAATCAAAACAGTCAGGAGGGGAAAAAAGTAAAATGTGTTATGGAGCCCAGGGGAGAGGAGGAAAAGAGGGAAGAAGGAGTATGAATGGGGCAAAGGAAGGAGATAGCGGCGGTACTCTGTCGGGCACAGCAGGTTAATTTGCTCTTGTCAGAATGAGGGCTTTCCCTCTAGCCGCTCTTATCTTTGTTGTCCTCCTGGATGTTGGTGTCAAACCGAAAGGCGGTGTGCGGATCCCGCCTCGGCACTGTCATCTCGCCGGTTGCAGCCCAGGAGTGACAGAGTAGCAGCTTTACACTGTAATCCTCTAATTATGTCAATTAAGGGGCTGAAGAATTGAGCGGGGGAATCCAAATTTCTCTTGTAAAGAGGGGAAAGTGAAATGATATACACAGGTGCAGACTATAGGTACACAAGGACAAACAATTATTTGATAAAAGCACACATGAACGAGGATATTTGCCCATTATTTAAACCTAATGAGGTATTAACTGGTTAAACAAGTTCAATCATGGTGACAGCATTACAGTACTTCCAAAAGAAAACCAGATAAAGCCGGAATAATAAAGAAAGAGCCAAATGCAAATTCAGGATGAGTGTCAGGCAAGAGGATTTAGGCAGCCTTAAAGTGTTGTACATTACCTCAAATAGGATTTACAGAAGCTATAGTGAGAGATTACACAATAACACAATAACACAGTCATGTACTAATTATGTATATTCAAAGTCCTGTGGAGGTCCACTGCCTGTTTCTAGTTTCACAGGCTGTCTGTTTGGAAGATGGTAACGTAAAATGGTGAAATGTTCACGGGTACATGATGTAGCGGCTGTGTTACTAACAAAGCACTTATATACTAATAAAGGACTGGCTTATCTAAAGCCAGTTGAGTAGCACTTGAAATGTTTTGGCTCTATGAAACCTGATGTACTTATATGATTCAGTTTTCTTCAAGTTTGTATCTTCTTGGTCGAATGCACTTATTGTAAGTCGCTTTGGATAAAAGCGTCAGCTAAATGCAATGTAATGTAATGTTGAGTGTTGGCCCTACTCACTGAAGGTACATGAAGAACATGAAGAGAAAACCATTGCTGAGCTGATATGGAAGCTTAACAAGAGCCCCTGTCTGAAATACTTGAAAAAGTATGTAAGACTATAAAATGACTTTTTCTGTGGTGGTCCTTAAAGCCCCTGTCACACTGTCCCGAAATTGACACCCGATGGACACACGATAAAGGAAATGTTCAAATTCCGCTTTGATCGTAACAACATCGGGCCATTCGTGGGGGCATCTTATTCTTGAATGTTTAAATAAAGCCTTATTAGTTTGTCTGTTTAGCACATCCTCCTGTTAAAATAATAATATCAAACATAATATGACTATTAACTTTATTGTGAAATTAACGGTAAAGGAAAAATACAGTTTCAGTCTCTCGATTTGAAGCTCATGCATTGTACCATGAACCTGTATAGACCTGTAACAGTCAACTGCATGAGGAGTTGGAAAGGTAGTTCAGTAAATAATATCTTTAAAAACTACAAAAAAATCCCTTTCTATCAGCTGTGCACCGTTATGGTGTAAATACTGTATATCTACCAATTGGGTCAAATATAAAAGTCAGCCGAATTAGTGTTGATACTGCGAGGAGACGTATTGTGTGAAAAGAAATGGAAGATGTTGTTTAATTGCTAATATAGTTATGATCCACATCACATATTCAGCTTGAACAAACGACATATTTGGCCGTAATAAGGGCCTGAACAATCGGCCCATTTGGTCATATGAGTTGGATGACTTGTTTGTTCATTGCTTTGAAATGCAAAACAGCTGGGCTAATAACAGGAAGTACTTATTTTGTTTAATGATTTGTTGTTAGCAATTTATATTTTTCAAGTTGTCTATCACTGCTCATAACCCACAGTTATTCCGATGTTTGGTAACATTACAGCTGAGCAAATTTCTCAAAAGTTAACATTTTCACTATCTAAGCACATAATTATTGGAAATTGTTCGTCTATTTGGTGTGACCATAAAGGGCTAATGCCTTAAAGTCCTGTTGCTGGATATTTCTGTTGTCTCCCTTTGTAAAGTTTGTCCCCCTGCTTTTTTCTTGATTTGGAGTGTGCTACATTTCCCTTCCTGTCTGTGGTTTAGTTTTGTGTCTTTTGAGTGTAGTTCTAGATTTAATATTTGTGCTATCCCATTTGTATTTGTTTTGTCCTTAGGTAGCCACAGTAAGTTCCAGTAAGCCTTGGAAAATATGTTTTTTTTCTGTTCCAGAGAAGAGAATTTTTTTTATTTTAAAGGTTATTTTTTTTCTTATCTCAATGGTTGTGAAAACTTTTAAACCCTCAAAAAGGAAGTCCACCGTACAAAAGAAAAGAAGTGAGTTCCAGCATAAAGATTATATGCACATGTTTGCTTTCAGATTACAATACCAGGCAGGTAACATGAAGGATAAATATTCATAAATCGTTGCTTTCACATCCAGTTAAAGCAACAACTTAATTGTATTATTGAAAAAAATAATATTGCACACTGGGTGTTGTTGATGCAGTGTTACTCTGGTTTTCCACTGCAGTACTGCAGGCAACTTACCTTCTCTGTGGTTCTGATCCATTTCGGCCATCAGCAACAATCCCCCAGGAGGCGTCCCTTGTTGATGACATCATCTCTCAGCGTGGGAAGTTGATGGATCCCTCGCCATTTTGGTGCCTGTGGTTTTGATAAAGTGTTGAGCAGGTAGCTGAGGGGGGAGGTTAGGGGAGGACGAGTGCCAAAAAACACCCATAGCGCTTTGTCAACGTCAGGGAGGAGCACTCAGGGTCCCCATGCAGCCCAGACAGAGATTAAGAGCAGGGAGTATACTGGAAGTGGTGTGTGTGTGAATGTGTGTGTGTGTGTGTGTTTATGCTTACACCATCATCAGATATATCAGGTTATCTTACTACACCGCAATCTATTACATAGTGAAATATCTCCTCATGACTCACTACACATAACAGGCGGCCCCCATCCTGTGATTCCATCCAACCCTTATTGAACCCTTAGTCTGCGAACCAGCCCAAGATAAAGAGTCACGAGGGGAAGTCAAATAAAGGGAGCAAAGGGGGGAGTATGGAGTAGTGTCTTGCACTCTCTGTGAAAGTGTAAAGTCTCTGTTCTTCAAAACGGCTTCGTCTCACTTTAGTCTTGAGCTTTAACAGGCCAGCAGGGGGCCTCACAGTCGGAAGGCGCGCCACGAGCTCATACAGTAAAAATGTAATGTAACTGCATTGCATGTGTGCTGCTATATGGATATGTGTGTGTGTGTGTGTGTGTGTGTGTGTGTGTGTGTGTGTGTGTGTGTGTGTGTGTGTGTGTGTGTGTGTGTGTGACTTTAGTTGTGTGTCATTCCTGACAGCCGCCCAGCAGGAGGGGAGCACACACTCCATCTTGTGACCTTCGCGGGTGCTAACGTCGTTGCCATGGCAGCACGGCTTGATGCTTTCTGACAGGTCTGATTTGCCCTTGACAGAAATGCAGCTGCAGGCCTCCCATCTCCCCCCCTGTCCTTGTCTCACATATACAGTTTATACAGTGTCATATTCAAACACACACACACACACACACACACACACACACACACACACACACACACACACACACACACACACACACACACACACACACACACACACACACACACACACACACACACACACACACACACACACACACACACACACACACACACACACAAATTCAATCTTTGTTAACAATAAACAGCCGTATAGAATAATGTTTATCAGTTTTTTGTATTGCTTGGCAGGAAGCAGGCAGGACTGTTGTGTTGCCATGAGAGACGGCTGGTGTTGTGGTTCAGACAGAGTTGATTTCATTTTGAATTTATATTTAGGGAATATGAGGAGCTGTGTTTTCAAACCATGAGAGATGCATTGCTCTAAAAGCGTTCTATTTTCGTTGAGTCCTGAGATAAAGAATTACAGATTTTAAAGTATATTGTACACAAACACATTGTTGCACATCCACACAAACACAGATCCACACAAACACGCGCACTTCTCAGCAGGTTCACAGGCTCATTAGAATTTTCCCAGCTGTCTAAAGAGGATCTGTGGGACGTCGCCATCATTTACCTCAACTACATAGGGACCTCACCATCAGCTACACACACACACACACACACACACACACACACACACACACACACACAGACACACACACACACACACACACACACACACACACACACACACACACACACACACACACACACACACACACACACACACACACACACACACACACACACACACACACACACACACACACACATCTGCGGCACTACAAGCGAATGTGAGCTCAGAGCAATGTGCATTGTCTTTTCCACAGGGACGGCTGCTGGCGAGATGATGAATGTGCTGCTCTGCCGTTTGTCCTCCCTTTGTTAATAGAGTGATAGAGCCACAGTGGCACCCTGCTCTCGCCCACCCCTCCTCTCAATTGCACCCAGGAAGTGGTCATGAATAGGCACATAAAGCCCTTGGCATCTGAATAGGGTCAGAGAAGCTTTGTATGTTTTACCTCATTACAAAGATGGAACTGCCTTTCCACCGAGTTGCCCTTGGAGTGAAGTCCCCGTGCCCTAATGAAAAAAGAACAAGAAAAGTACGAGTGCTTTGACAACCCTACATATTGGTGTATGATGTGACAGCGGCTGCACGTCACATCATACACTCACTAAGCTTAAATTAATTACATTATTCTTTGCGATTTGAAGTGTGTTGTTGGATCTGCCCTTTTCCTCCTATTCAATTTGCCAAGTTCACCTGTCATTCAATGTAAGGATCTACTTTATTCACCCACCACCATCATGGTGTGATATCGGACAACAATGAAGCCTAGAACTGATGCTGAAAAACCAGACAAAAGGGTTTTTATTGGAAATGTTTTACTAAAAACATTTCCCTGTTTTTCAATTTATTTCTGCCTCTGTCATTTTGTAACTTGGCTATCTTGTCTGATTTTATCTGTCATGCTAGTCCTTACACCCTTTACTGTGAAAACATTACAAGCAGAAAACTTAAGAAAGTTCACCTTTCAACCTCAGTTCGGACCTTATCATACTTTATACGTCAATTAACTTCTTTGCTCTGATCATTATTACTACGGCCACAAAGGGTCGCAATTCACAATTTTTAACCTCCCTGTGGTGATTGAGTTTACTAATAGACAATAACGACCTACTGAGCAAACTAGAAGGTCGAGTAGGGCGATATTTACTCTAATCTGATAACAACTGAAAACAGCCATTTTAATCGGCTGATCAAATTCGAATCAGCTATCATTATGCTCTGCAGGTTTTGTTTATGCTGACCAAACTGATAAAGACACTAAGGAAAGGAACAAAGCATATCCTGTGGGCTAGGGAAGGCAGTTGCTGTAGCTCTAGTCCATTGTACACTAACATAAAAAAAGAAGGCAAGATACATCCAATGCAACATTCTGATTCAAGTTCTGAGGTAGTTAAGCCACATCCTAGTATACACAAGGCTTAACGTTTGTGTGAACATTACACCCGTATAAAAGTGAAAATCCACATTGCGGTAGTGAAAGTTTGCTGCTCCTTTTAGTTAAACACCCTATTTTACTGTAAGTAGTAATTACAGCATACTTTGGAACACCACTGACAGAGAAAAGAGCAGGAACACAATGAGTAGTTTTACATGGTGATTTGGGTTTCAGTCTGTCTACATGAATTGTCCACAAAGTACCACAAGAGTGTTTTTTACCAACACATCTGTACCATAGCAAACTTTGTGGCGGTCACACAGGAATGCACTTGGGTGGATCAAAGGACTATGTTCATACATGAGTTGTAGCGTAATACCTGGCAATGAAATGAAAGGAAATGTTGTATTTCTGTTTTCTGATAGCATTACACTGCCATTGTTGTCAGCATGCTTCATTTCTTCAGAAGCTGAATAGTCAGTTTTGATCTTTTATCAATGCTGGCACCATGCTGTGTGTGTGACATTCTTTTATCACGGACGGTGTCGTTTATCTGTATTCCCTGTTGAACAAAACAAACCTCCTCAGCCTAAGGGGTTTCTCGTGTCTAAACATGGACTTTAGAGGATCATTGTGATCAACTGCTGAGTTCCCAAGGTAGTGCATTAGTTCCATCATGTTTTACTGGAAATGTACTGTCTGTTTGCAAGCTACGTTTTGCATAAAAACAAGAACGCAAGCATCTCTATGTAATATTTCATTATAAATAAAGATCATATTCACTTTTCTTTTGTATTTGCTTTTGTTAACGCTGATAAGTGTTTCTGTTCCTAGAAAATACCCTTGGGTGCACAGGCGGTAATGAATTTGGTGTTTTTCTCGAAGCAGCTACAGCGGTTTGTTGAGAAATAAATAGCAAAACTGGGCTTCAAGAACTACTCTAGCTAAACACACAAAGGAACAATCACGAGCTGCTTGAGTAAAAGTAACAGCAACTCCAACTGTATCAGCATACACAAAAAATCAAGGGAAATGATTCGCTATTTGATAAGTGGAAGAGTGTCTCAGTGCCAAATGTTGACTGAAAATAAGTGGTGCCTTTCGAGGATAGAAAGGGCTCAAGGATGAGACGGGATTGAAGAGTGGTGCAGAAGTGTTTTCTTTTTTTCCCTTTGGACTGGTACTGTAGGTTTTTTGAAGATGTCGTATTTTGCAGTTGTATTATTGGGCAGTTGAAGTCGCTGTCAGTATTCAATCCTGCCAAGGCATTCAGCATAGATTCTGACTTAGGTCTTCGTAAGTTCAGTCTGTTCAAGTTGTTGGGTTCAGCTCAGTTACCAAATGACTTATTATCAAAAGACATAGTTTGGGACAGAATCACATTGTGATCGTTTCTGTCCATTAGCTAGCTTTAAACAATCAAGTAACATATAATTAACAGAAGCACATGACCAATAATAACTATGCAAAACGAGCCCAATTACCTTGTACTTGTTGCCTTTGATGATTTGACAGTTAGGTTTAGGCACGACGAATGAGATTGTTTAGTTAGGGTTGGGGTTAGAATACCAGTGTAAGCCAATCAGATGCAAAGTAGGGGGGTCTTGCCTTTGCCATAGTAGGGAAAAATGTCAACAAAAAGTTCCAAAGATGTAATTTTGCATAATAATTTCCCATGTATTTACTGCAGGGAGAATGTGGAGCAATTGGCATTCCAAACAATGGGTGTATGTTACAAATAATGGATATATGGATAAATGGGCCTTTGGAACCATAGCATGGCACCTGAAAATCACACATAAGGGCTGACAAAGACAAATTTGGTCAACTCCCAACTGTTTTCCCTTTCGTACTGAAATAGAAGCAACAAATGACAACGTTAAAGCTTGCCTTTACAGTTATTGCGACAATCCATTAGTATCACCAACATTGTTTTAACCAAAAATTCTCATCCACTCAATAACACCGATGTAGGAGATGCTATTAGCGTTGGGAAATATTTAAAAAGAAGTGCATTTTTGGTTTAGGGTATACCATTTTATCAACTAAGTACAAGAACCTAAGGTCACCAGTGATATTTATACAGACTTTTTCACCATTCATTAAACATTTCTGATACCAGAGAATGGGCTTAATGAAAAGCATTTGTTGACCTGACTATTAAGTACACATGATGATTTTGCATTATGTAGACATAAATGTCTCACCTCATACATCTCCCTCTGTTCTTTAAAGTCTCTTTACTCCTCTCAGTGCAGGAGCCCATGCTTGTGGTTGTGGTGACTGCTGTCAGTCCAGTGATGTCAAATTAACTGTGACACTGCTCAGAAGTGATTGCTGGGCAGAGCACTGCAAAACACAGCAGAGGTGATCATTTAGCACCGTGCTGTGCCAAAATAAGAATGAAAAGATTACAGATTATCACTTCAACACATGGTAATTGGAGGCCTGCTGCACAGTTCAAGCCAGCTGATGGTTAAGCTCTCCTGGATCAAGCTCTTTTGCTTGTGGTTCTTCGGCATCATGTGGAATTCTGGTTATTGTTGCATGGCTCTACCACAAACAGAGCAGGATTTAGTCTAAGACATTTTGGTGGCCTGACAATTAATTTCGGCCAATTTATGCAAGCTTTTAACATCATATGTTCAGCTCAACTCCGTAACCTTTACAGCTTGGCAAAATTTTCAATAGAAGTGTTATTTAGTAAAGCAGGAAAGAAAATAACACTGTGGGAGAGTAGGGCTTTTCAAAGTTGTGATATTTGACCTAGAAAAAATGCAGACGAATCCTCTTTGAATTAGTGTTTGGAATTAGAAGTGGCAGCAGCACAAACTCTCACTTCAAAAACAAATAGAAAACAGTCAGGTTCCGGTTTCCAGGGTCAGACATCGTCTTTGGTATTAGTTTGTTCTAATTATTAATGGCATCGGAGGAAGCTCATTGATGTTTATCAGCTTTGATGAGAGAAAAGCCACCGCCATCATCGCCCCGCAACAGCCAGCTTTATTCATCTAACACCAAATCTATGCTGGAACTGATCCCAGCACTTACACACACACCGATATAACCCTGTAGTGTATATTAGTGCTACTGTACACAGAAGGCAATGAACGGCAGAGATGTAGAACCGCCCACACTGGGTTTTGCTACACTCTCACACAAAGTTGTGAGTGATGAAATGATCAAATGGCTGCAGAGTGCTGATTACACGAAGTGATTCACCGTCAACAGATGTTGTGTGATCATAAACAAGAAGAGTTTTGTCAGGGCCATGAATCAAACTGCCTGGCCTAATGCTGCTGTGTGCGTCACAGAGCCTCATCAAGGTGCTTTTATTATTCCAGGCAAACTTGGATTCCAGCTCCGAGGAGATAACGAGTGGCTAGACTAAAGCTCATGTTGAGCTCTTTGATCAAGTTTCTTGTGAAGTTTTTTCTGGATCCAAAACTTTTAAGTCTGGAATTCTCTTTCTGTGAACTTTTTCTTACTGCCACCCCAACAACGGTGTTCAGCGATTCTACTTAAATACGAATAATACTGGGGCTCTTTATTTGCGTAAGGGGTTCTGCGAAGTTTATTAAACTGGCTCAAAATTATTCAAATGTAACCAGGGCTTCATGAAGTGTTTGAGACTTTGCTCAAAATAACTGCCTTACTTAATGTTTGCTCTATATTTAAGAAAATCATCAAGACACTCTTCTGTAACTTTACATTTACCTGAAAATTATTCAAAATGGGTGGGTAAAGTTAAACTAGGCAAAATCAAAACAAGATTCCTGTTCTAGATGAGTGAGTCCTGTGATTCCCTTTATTTATGGGTCCAACTAACAGACAATGTCTAATAGGGTTATCACATCAAGTGAGTGTTCTCAAAATGTATTTGCAGATGGTTGTATGGATTGTAAAGGGATACAAGCTTCCAATTTAACTTTACATTTTTTGTGGATTTTGGAAGTTCCTGTGGAAAATTAGGAAGTATTTCCGCAGTGATGACTGAAAGATGTATTTTTCCTTTTTGACTCACAGCTGTTGCGCGATACAAACTTCCATCAATTGCTTGGTGCATGTTGGCAATTATAGTCATATTAACAGCAAGCTTTGCAGAGCTGGCATTATCAGAACATGTGGCTAAACTTAGCTACTGTACATTCTAGGGATTGGTATTCCAACCAAAATTACAATTTGAGATTCACTGGGAACTTTTCCATCATTCATTACATTACATTACATTTAGCTGACGCTTTTATCCAAGCGACTTACAATAAGTGCGTTCGACCAACAAAATACAAACTTGAAGAAAACAGAATCATATAAGTACATCAGGTTTCATAGAGCTAAAACATTTCAAGTGTTACTCAACTGGCTTTAGATAAGCCAGTCCTTTATTAGTATATAAGTGCTTTGTTAGTAATTCTATCGCTCGAAGTGGAGTCGAAAGAGATGAGTTTTCAGTCTGCGCCGGAAGATGTGTAAGCTTTCTGCTGTCCTGATGTCAATGGGGAGCTCATTCCACCATTTTGGAGCCAGGATAGCAAACCCACATGTTTTTGCTGATGGGAACTTGGGTCCCCCTCGCAGTGCGGGAGCAGCGAGCTGTTTGGCTGATGCAGAGCGGAGTGCACGTGCTGGGGTGTATGGTTTAACCATGTCCTGGATGTAGGAAGGGCCAGATCCATTCACAGCATGGTACGCAAGTACCATTGTCTTGAAGTGGATTCTAGCAGTTACTGGGAGCCAGTGAAGGGAGCGGAGGAGCGGCGTGGTGTGGGAGAATTTTGGAAGGTTGAAGACCAGACGAGCTGCTGCATTCTGGATGAGCTGCAGAGGTCGGATGGCACATGCAGGTAGACCAGCCAGGAGGGAGCTGCAGTAGTCTAGGCGTGAGATGACGAGAGCCTGGACCAGAACCTGCATCGCTTTCTTGGTCAGCTGGGGACGTATCCTCCTGATGTTGTAAAGAGTGTATCTGCAACAGCGGGTTGTATTCCTCGAAGATTGTCCTCAGACATTACATTACATGTCACTTGTTAGACGCTTTTATCCAAAGCGACTTACATACTCAATACTGTGGGCAATCCCCACAGGAGCAATTTGGGGTGAAGTGTCTTGCCCAGGGACACAACGACATGCTGACTGCAGTGGGGTTCAAACCTGTGCCCCCCTGATCGCAACACCAAGGCTCTATCCACTGCGCCACACGCCTCCCAGACAAGACCACAGTTGCATTTACTATTCATACATTTTATAATTGAATGACTTGAAGGTCATGACCTATCCTTACCATATATATAACTAATGCTAGCCAAAGCTATAGTTTACATAACAAATGTAAATGTATATATTCATGTAAACCAATATATTTCATTAATAAAATGGGCGTATGAAACCAGTCTACAAGATAAGGTTCCAATTCATGATTGGTTTCCTATCCTTCAAAAGACCACAAGTCCCTGCATCTGTTGAATAATTGATTAAGGTTGACTCGTGTCTTTGCCCGCGCCATTAAAGCTTTTTTTGTTCTTCGCAATTACTTTCTTCTTTTCTTTGCTGATCTTGCCACAGCTTCAACCATAACCACAAACTTGTTGAAATTCTCTAATGAAAATGATGCCTGTGAAAATAAAAGCGTAGGCTCTTTCGATCAGCATGCCGTAAATGATGTCGTCTGAATTTATGGGGTATCTGAGCCGGGGGTAGACATTTAAAAATAAGCCTAAAGAAAAAGCCAAATCTTGCCAATGGTCTTGTTTGCTTGTGTAGGTCAACACTTTTAAAACTCCTTGTAGTGGCTTTAAGACAATCTAACCTACAGAACCCAGCAGCTCCAGCTTATCCACACTATTCTTTATCGCTGTATCCAGGAAGATTAGAGCTGTGTGGTGCTGCTCTGCATGTAGAGTAAGACAGGCTGTGACCGGGGACCTCCTCATTAAGGTGTTAATTGGATTGGTTACCTGCACTGTCCGTCTGCCCTCTGCAATATGTCCTCTTGTGTGTCAGTGTGTGTGCGAAGATGTGAGGACATATCTGTTAAGTGTATGCGCTGGTAGACGCGGATAGGTGTTTGAAAATATAAAAATATATAGGCAGGAGGCGAAACGAGGTGTTGAGGTGATGGGATCTGGGGAGCAGGGGGGAATCAAAAAACTACGTGGCTTTTGATTAGATGTTATTTTATTCCTGATTGATACAAGACCCTCTCTAATTGGTCTGCGCTGCGAGAGCGATGGCTCCCAGGCACAGCTGTCACTGGATCAGATGTATGCTGATGTGCCCCCGCTTCATCAATGACCTTTTTGAAAATGAAGGCCCGTGCTACAGAGAGCTGTCATGTTGATCAGAGCCAGAGATGACGGCGGGGTTACAGAAATCAAGTCACCAACCTGATTCCACTTGTCACAATTTATTTTCCATGACAGATTGGTTCTTTATTAAAAGAGGTCACAAAGGAATACTGCCTTTCCAGCTATGCACAATCATTTAAAATATCCAATTTAGTATACATTTCATTGCATGTTTGACTTATACACCCATCAAATGGAAATGCGAAGAAAAAAAATATATGTACGTTTTTTATTCCCCCAAAGTAATTGTCAGATGACACGATAGTGGTTTTTAGGTGATAAAAACACATAGGAAATAACATGGGCCACTTTATCTTTAAAGATCAGCAAATGTACTCAGTTGGACCGCAAACTGCGAAATCTAAAGCTTTATGTTTAGAGGGTTGAGAAATACCAAATACAATAGAGCTATAAAAATAGCAACTGCTTTCGGAAAACAAGGCAAATTAAATGGTTATTCAATACATAAAATCACCTAAAGAGGCTTTAATTGACAGTTTTTATAATTAAATTGTTTGAAATTACGATGTGGCCTAATGAGAATTGCAATAGTATGAATTGATTACTCCGAATGTGACAGTATTGTACATCAATACCACTAGTTAGTTATAGATTTTCCAGAAATGACTAATAAAATAATCATTTAAATAAAAAAAATGACATTGCAATCACTCACTTAGATTTTGGTTGATTGTATTTTCCAACACAAAGGTTATTCTGGTAAGAAAATACTAAGGAATGGGTGGTGGAGT
The DNA here is from genome assembly GCF_949606895.1 of Notothenia rossii. Lineage (NCBI taxonomy): Eukaryota > Metazoa > Chordata > Actinopteri > Perciformes > Nototheniidae > Notothenia > Notothenia rossii. Next base: position 58,693,406 of record NC_136906.1, on the reverse strand, counting down.
TGGCCCAAGCGTAGTCAAATAAAAAGAAATGTTGAGTAAAAAAATGTCTAGTAAAATACCCATCATGTGTACGTTTTTATTTGTAGTCTTTGGATCCACTCAGTTCACGAAAACACCCACAAGTGTAAGATATGTTCCTATGACCTCTGTAAGGACAGTTAGGATAGCCATTGATAACAAATGTTGCTTTGACCCTAGTCACACTTCTCAGCAATATTTAGCCAGCAGCATAGTTAGTTAGACCCTGAGCCCGTCCACACATAAATGTCAAGTTGAGCCTCAGGAGAAAATGCCTCAGGTGTCTACCCTGTACGGTCCAGCAGATGTGACTAGCTCACTCGCCATATCCATTGATTTTCCCCGGGACCAATTACCCCGGCGTCAGAGATCTCACTCACAAGTTTCCGGGGACGGGGACGGGGGACGGTGGGGGGGGGGGGAATTCTCTGACTTTAATCACACATCAATGCTAGTCCCTTGGAGCAATCTCCACTGTTTATCCCGAGCCCCTGCCTTTTGCCAACTCTGTATCGATTACTACCCAGCTTTCGCCCTGTACTGCGATCTGTGGCGTTTCTGTGTCCAGCCGTCCCCCTGATTTCCTCTCCTCATGGCGGCGAGAAAAACAGCCAGAAGAGCTTAGGCAGAGGAGAACGGATGGTATGGGTGATGATTTCCTCATGAAACTGCCATTGATTTTATGACATGCTGAAAACTGCCATTGATTTTATGACATGCTGATGCCATCTCTTTCTCTGTCAGGAGCGGGAGCGAAGGAATTAAACGGTCTTGACGGAGCGGGATTGGTGGTTATGTAAAACTAGCTGGTGGTGAGTGCGGTGGAGTCCAGGTGGAGCCCAGGTGGAGCCCAGTTGGAGCCCAGGTGGAGCCCAGGTGGAGCCCAGGTGGAGCCCAGGTGGAGCCCAGGTGGAGCCCAGGTGGAGCCCTGCTTTGCTTGGTTTGGCACATTGGTGGTAGGTCACTAAACATGTACTTTAGTATTATGCATGAGTAGAGTTTAAATGTCACCTATTGTGCAAAATCCACTTTTTCACGTCTTTTATACATAAACATGTATCCCCTCTGTGTAAAGAGATTCTGAAAGTTTCAGGAAAAAAGATTGGCTCACTTTTTGTCCTGATCTATTTATACAAAAACCTGTCCCGAACATGAGCTGATCAGATTTTGGCCACTTTATGATGTCATAATGGGTTTTTTGAATTGTGTAACCATTAGCCAATAACCAACCAAGGTAACCCGCCCCCCCCAACACACACACACACACACCTTATCACCTGAATCTCCTACTAGAGCACCATTGTGTTCTTTTTAACCAAATATCTCGCAGAGGGGCGTCGGGAGTGGCTCCTTATTTTCAACTAAAGTAACAGACTTTTGAAACAGGGCTGAAAGAGAGGGGTCTATGGGATGCTACAATGATCTGTTTGGTATTTTTGAGCCAAACACTTCAGAGACATGTTTTGTATATATCTGAGACCTATAATAGGCCTATATGTTGAAAAACAGTATAATAGGGGACCTAAAAAATACTTTTCTATATATTTCCATTATGCTTTAATTGAGCAAATGATGTGTTTTTAACTCCACTTCTACACTATGTATTTGATAGCTACAGTTACTAAGTGTCTTTCAGAGTAAGATAACTACGAAGCACATATAAACTAAACAGCATTATGTTTGAAAAATGAGCTCCACTTCGGTACAAATCCACTTCCCCTTCATCTTTTAAATTGATAAGATGAACATTCTCAGTAGCATTGATTATTTATAAATCCAGCTGTTACGGAGCAGCATTAGCAGTTGTGTTTCTGGTAACTTATATTGACATATTGACTTGGCTATACTATACTTTCCATACTAATACTACAAAGTAAATGCAAGTAAAGAAAGAGAACACTAACTACTAGTTGTCTTGTGTAACCCTAACCAATGTCTTATACTGGAAAATTATAGGGTGACTAATGCTAGCAGACTTGTCTAGATCTGTTACTAAAAACGTTTTCTGACTCTGTGACCGCAATAACACAACCACTTGTAATCTGTATCTGGGTACTTTATCTGAATAATGACACCTCACCACAGGCCTCTACACCTGGTGTTAATTAGAGCTCCTGTAATCTCAATGTAACCCTCACTGTGATCAAATCTCAAAATGCAAATAAGGTAGGCAAAACAGGTAAACATTTTGAACATACAGTAGGCCTGAATGGTGTATTTCAAGTCAAGGACCATTAGGTAGACACAACCCAGTCTCACGGCATTTCGTGTTATAGTCACGACATTTAATCTATTGATTCGTGGTCACCAACACGAATTTTCCCTTTTTTTCATGTCACACAGAACGATTTTAAAAGCAATGTATTGGTAGTATTTCGTGCCTGCAGCACGTCTTTTTGTCCGTTCGGGTCTTGGAAGACAGGAAGCTGTGTGGTTCATAAAAACATGTTCTTACTCAATATCAAGCCACGATTATTGTTTTTATTTTAAATCGTATAATGTCTGACTTTTTTTGTCATCTGTGAGTAAAAGAAATGGGGCTCAGAGCCTCAGATGACTGAAATCTGTATTTTTTTTAATCTTTTTGTCCTTCTAATTTGTTATTCTTTTCTAAATAACACACTTTTATTTACTCACCAATAACACACAATCATCCTTGTTTTTATTTATTTGTTTAATTCCATAATCTTTGGCTTTTTTGGCGTCCGTCAGGAACTGAATTTCAAAATAAAAATAACCGGAAACAGACGTAGCATCATTGCGATACACAGCCACTGAACTGATTACCCAAGATCCTCAGCTATGGTTTAAGCTCGCTGATTGGATGTTTTAGCCGTAATGCATGTACAGTAGGGATATGGTGTTAATGCCATATCAAATCCGAAAACTTTTTTTTTTAAAGAAAATAATACTTTATTCCAAGAGTTCTTGCTTTTCTCTTTGAAAGTCATCACATAACGGCATTGTAATACACTGTTCGGCTGCATTACATATTACAGATCTGCCGTAGATCTTTATTTATAGAGCCCTGATGAGAAGACCTTTGAAAAAACTGGAAGAAATGCAGCTGAAACTGAAAACTTGACGTGGATCATATATATATCAACAATTAAACAACATCTTCAATTTCTATTCACACAATACGTCTCCTTGCAGTATCAACACTAATTCGGCTGACTTTTACATTTGATCTAATTCATAGATAGGTTATAATTACACCATAACGGTGCAAAGCTGATATAAAAGGACTTGTAGTTTTTAAAGATATTATTGATTTTCTTTGAATATAAGAATGTAAATACTGAGTCTGAAATAATATAGCAATATGCTGTAGAATGATGTGAAAACATGAATAAAACTACACATCTTCAGATGTTGTACATACATAAGTGTCCTACACTAATAATACAAAGTTATTATGACTGTGTGTACCTTGTGTGCACCGCCTCGTGGTTAAAGCACGTTATTGAATTATTGTTTTTACTTATATTTGATTCAAAACATATTAAGAGCACATACTTTCATAGGGGGAAAGTAGAAGGTCTGTGATAGAAATATATAGAATATAAAAAATCAGGAAGATACTATAAGTGATCTCTAAAATAAAACAGTTTAGTGCAGGATGTACAAAGATATTAATAGGAGGATGTGCAAAACAGAAAAACGAATTAACCTTTATTTAAACATTAAATAATACTGTAGATTAAGGTCCTCTTTTAAATAAGAAAAAAGCTTTGGGGGTATTTATCTACAGATAAATATTAAGCCTGACAAAGTACTTAACGTCTAATATATTGCTTTCCTGCAATGTTAACTATGTTGAAGCACTTATTTTAACTGATATTATACACATTAATTATGCTCTTATGTAAGTAGATAGTATAAGAAATGTGCAGAATATGACAGTTTAATGGTGGAGGTATAGACACATATTGATAGATGTCTTGTAATGCACTGTTGAGGAACCTCAGCTGCGACCCAAGTTTTTCATTCATTGCATAACTACACCGTAGTTGTGTATATGATATGTCAATAAACCTTAGAAGACTTTGAAATCTTGAAGGGATGTGCAAAATAGCCATTATACAGTCTTTAATTAACTATTAGTAGAGAATAACGAGTAATGAATATACTTTATTACTCGTTTCCATTCATGTCAATTGCAGATTAATGTGTAGTCTTCTCAAGCACCAACTATCAAATATCTCTCCTGATTGTTGGCACTTGACAACAATCAGGAGAGAATTTTACTCAGGTGTAACTAAAGTCTGCTTTAAGGGTTGTTTATATTTCACATCATTAATCAGAAAAGTAACTAAAATAAATATAGTGGAGTAAAAATACCAGGTTAACCTCTGAATTGTA
>NC_136906.1:58664023-58684023 GCF_949606895.1 Notothenia rossii | reverse complement strand
GGAACATTTCACAGTATAAATCTATTTTAGTATACCTCAACAATGTAATTATGATCAGTAGAAATGGCCATGACATGGGACCTTTAAATAGGGTCAATGTGAGAAAAAAATTATCTGCACCACATTGGTTAATAAGCAATAACGTGCAAAACTACTGGCTTTATGTGAGTGCTAATTGCCAATGGGATACACAATAATGTGTGATTCCTGATCAATTAAGAGAGTGAACATTGTTAACATACCTGTTTACAGTCATCATGTTGGTATTGTCTCTATTAGCATTTAGCATTTAGCTAAAAGCACCACTGTGCCTGAACAGCATCATAGGGCGCTAGCATCGCTGTACTGTTTTGTGTTCTTTATACTGACAATGTATGGCAGGATACATTATGAGTACCTTGATGGTTTAGCCATAAATGTCAATAAAATAGAGTGGAACATTATATACTTCTCAATCGTGATGGTCATGTTAGCCACTTAGTAAAAGGGGAGGGACCCCCAACTTGTGAAAATGGCGGCACAGGACCACTGTGCTATTTTTATTGTATTAGCAACATCTTCAAGTGAGCAAACAAGCTAGCAGATATTTTGGAGGGCAACAATCAGTTAGACATTTGTGAAAAAAGCCGTCAAATGTTGAATATGTCATTTGTCATAAGTGCAAAAATGCCTCACAAACTACCTCAGTGATGTACACAGTGTACTAGACTATTGTGAAGTGCTCTAATGGTATTATCCAAACCAAGACAGAGCTTAGCTCAAGTTTATTTTGTTGTGCTAAGCATCCCTTTGCTGTAGCCTCATATTTAACAGACTGACAATGAATGAGAGTGGTATTGATCTTCCCATCTAACTCTAGGCGAGATAGCAAATAAGCACATTTCTCAAATGTTGAACTATTTGTTTGAACTTCTTTTTAATTTTGATATTTACAGCATCTTGACTGGTAGTTATAGCAGTGCCCTTTTGAATAGCCTGAACTGACATGTTTTATTATGTATTGATACAAAACTGTGAGACCTGTTGGATATTGCATAAGGACACATTTGAGTTTGAAAGGCCATTTCTCTACAACTACTACACCCATTCAGGTGCTGATGTTTGTGTGTGTGTGTGTGTGTGTGTGTGTGTGTGTGTGTGTGTGTGTGTGTGTGTGTGTGTGTGTGTGTGTGTGTGTGTGTGTGTGTGTGTGTGTGTGTGTGTGTGTGTGTGTGTGTGTGTGTGTGTGTATGTGTGCTCACTGCATCCTAAATTAATCACTCCACTTTAACATCTTTGTGTTCTCTGCTGAGCCAGCTCTAAAGTTAGAGTGAGTGTGAGAGAAAGGAAGAATGCTAAGCAGGTTCCCCAAACTCTCTGCATCACAGGGGAAACTCAGTACGGTTACAGAAACACTCCTCCTTGTCCTCTTCTTCTTTTATATCCCTCTATATTCTTCTTTGTGCCAACCACCCCATCAATCCTCTGTCCACCTCCTCACGTATCCTGCCTCCGTTAGCTCATTAATAACACCTGAAATCCTCCCTCCTTCTCAATACTTTCCATCCTCCACCTCCTCCCCCCTATCCTTTTCTTACTTCCATGTCCTCCGCCTGCATCTCCTCCCCCCCCCCCCCCCCCGTTGCCATCGGAGCACTGTTCTGTAACAGCTCAGCTGGTGACGGCGTGCCATGAGACTGCTCCTTTTGTGCCCCGCTGAAAAGGACTCATAGCTTGTGTGTGTGTGTGTGTGTGTGTGTGAGTGTGTGAGTGTGTGTGTGTGTGTGTGTGTGTGTGTGTGTGTGTGTGTGTGTGTGTGTGTGAGTGTGTGTGTGTGTGTGTGTGTGTGTGTGAGTGTGTTTAAGGGAAGGGGATGGTGGGGGGGGGGGGGGTCAGAAAGATTGACATAGGCATCCATCAACGAGCATGCGACGTGCCTATTGCTGTCACAGAGATTTCAGTCGAGCTTGTCCACATCAATTATCTGTGGTAGATAACTGGGACATAACTCTACACCTTTACACACCTTTACACACACACACACACACACACACACACACACACACACACACACACACACACACACACACACACACACACACACACACACACACACACACACACACACACACACACACACACACACACACACACACACACACACACACACACACACACACACACACACACACTACCCTTAAATACCACTTACTTCAGGTTCCCTTAAATGTTATTGAAGCCAGTCACTCTCTTACAAGTATACAAACACACACAAAAGCTCAACAACGTCAAAGTCAACTATTTCAGCAGTGGCTATAATGAAGACACAAAAGAGGGCTGCGTGTGTGGAAGGCCAGTAGAGCATGAAACTGAAGAGAAGAAGAAGCCTTGATAAAAGCACGAGCAACTCCGTCTTCTCCCACTAATGGATGGGTGCATTTCGAAAGTCAAATGTTTCAGCCTGAGGAGCTGTCCTCCTCTTTTTCGGTTGAGGATTGTAAAGAGCTTTCCTTAATACACTGAGAAGGGTTTTCAAAAAGGAACAAGTTGCTCAAAGTGTTTTGATCTAGTGCAAAGAAATATAAAAAATTGCCTTTGTAAGAACGATACGTGCGGTAAATTGAAGACCACATGGCAAAATGGTGGTGTGATGGTCAGCCATAAAATATGATGAAAATGACAGAATAAAGAAAGGACCTGTGGGGGATGATATCATCATAATGATATTCAGCCTAATGCACCATCTGGAGTAATGGCTTTTGGATGGTTCTTTGACCGAGCCCCGAGCCACAGTGATTTAATGATTTATTGACAGTGGCATGCCTGATGGCTATATGACTAAATAAAGCTTATAATCACGACATTCTGAAATCATTATTTTCTGTACATGCAATGTAGGAGGCTCAGGCAGATAATACGGAAACTAATCCTAAATATGTCAATCCTCGATGATCACAGCCTGTAACTTCGATACTTTGATGCTAACCAGCTCATAGTGTTCTTTAACAATGTGGAAAATACATGCTCAACACATTATAGGCAATCTTCTTAGCACTATTAAAGATAGAAAACAACAATGACAAGCACGTACGGTGTACCAAAAAAAGTGTTGAATTATTCCAATTAAGACACATGTCTTCCATTGAAGTCAAAACCAGACTAAACAACTGGTGGCCAGAAGAGGAGAGTGTGACAGGACATTCTGCACCATCTTTGGTTTGACATGTGTTTCATTGACGTTGAAGAGAAATTGTTCTGAGAAAATCTTTGTTACTTTTTTATCTGTTGGATATATTGGCATTATTCAAGATATAACTGAGTGGAGAGTGTAAGTGGTAGGGGAAGTCAGTTTGTGTTTTGACCTGCTTCCCAGCATGGCCAGCAGTTGAAGCTGCAAACGTGCTGGGACACGAGGCAAAAAAAAGTACTTAAAGTAGCAAAATGAGGCATTTATTGATGTGTTTTTACATCAAGACCAGGTTAACAGGATATGTGCAACTATTTGGACAAATTTTAAAATTGTACAACTTGTATGGACTTGACTTATTGGTCTTATTGGGCTGCTTCCAAAATGACCCGTGAGCTCCGTTTCAACACATTAACAGCTGTGTTAATCTACAGCAATTAAACCAAACTGAATTTTTTTAATTAACTGTTACTCGTACTGGTTATATCTCACACAGGCTCCGCCCTATACTGGACTCTATGGGTACTACTTCTCAACCATACTATGCGAGCATTCACTTACTGAGATATTTATAACAAATTTTTATATAAATTAAACCCATTATTATTATTATTATAACCGTAGCCGGCCCCCGGGGCGGGCCTACCCGAATGCATGCACAAGCCCACCGTATATAAGGCGGTCACGCCTCCCGTTCCCGTCATCCTTTTCTCTTCAGCGAGCAAGCAACAACTGAAGCAGAGAAAGTAAAAACGTTTGAAAGAAGAAGAAAGACTTATCATACCTCCATGGAGTCGCCACTTCCTGTCCTTCGTGCCCTGGCTTAAATAGCGGGATATGGCCGAGGCGGTGCCATTCACGTTCGCCATTTACGTTCGCCATTCCAGCGGGGCGGATGTCTCCGTTTGCCGTTGTCAGGCACTTCCAGGTTCGGCGTCGATGGAAGTCCACCGCCCAGGGCTGTACTTCCCCCTGGGTGATGACCATTGTGGCGGAGCGTAGCTGCTCCCAGCAGGCAGCAGGCTGGGCAGAGAGCTGAAAAGAGCTCTGCCCCGCTGCCGCATGACAGGGCGGCTGCAAATAAACACGGATGTGTGGGCATCTCACTCATTGCTAGAGATGCCCCCGCCTCACCAGATCAGAACGATTATTTGGCCGCAAGGCCGAATCAGTAGCTTGGTCCACGGTGTGGCCGCCGCCGCCGTTTGGCTACTCCCTATCCCCACCCACATTCAGCAAATGTGTGGCCACAGCGCTTCAGCCGCTGTGCGACTGTGGCATGAGGGTGTTCTTTTATCTAGACAACCTCATAGTCATGGCCAGGTCCAGGGAATGGGCAATGTTTCACACAGCCCAATTAATCCTACACCTAACCAAGTTGGGTTTTGCGGTCAATTGGAAGAAGAGCTCCCCCATACCTCACCAGCAGGTGCAGTATCTGGGGATGTTGCTCGATGCAAGCAGGCTACGCTCACCCTGTCAGAGAGCAGACAGGCATCCTTGCTTCGGTGGTTTGCCGGCCTTCGTTTAGATCCCAAGAGGCACAAACAATGTCTGGTGACCATCACTCCGCCCCCCCCCCCCCCCCCCCCCCCACTAAATATAGTAACCTCCGATACTGGGGGTCCCAAAGCATCGGCGGAGGGGGAACTCCGCTGGGGCGGGTGACCTCCCTCCGTGACAGGATGGGGGGGGGGACCTGCCTAGAGAGAGCTATTGGTGGTGGCTGGCCTCTGGCAAAAAATCGGCACATCAAGCTTCTAGAGCTACGGGCAGTAGTACCGCTCCTACAGCACTGCAAACCCTTACTACAGGGCGAACAGGTGCTGGTGAGGAGCGACAAACACACCACAGTGGCTTGCATCAACAGGCAGGGTGGAGTCGCCCTGTTTAGCACAGCGGAGAACCTGTGGTTGGGGGCCTCAGAATGTTTTTTATCTCTGAAGGCCCCCCACATTCCGGGACTGGAGAACAGGGCGGCGGCATGTCAAGACGGATGGTGGTTCTCCCTGGCTCGGCGGGACAATCCACCTTTGGGGGTGAACACGTTTGCACACGAGCCATGGCCAAGATAGCTGCTCTACACCTTTTCACCGCTGCATTCTCCCCCTCCTGGAGAGGGTGGGATGAAAACATCTGTCAGTCATCCTAGTGGCCCCAGGTCGCCGCTTGGCATCGTGGTTCGTAGAGGTGACATAGATGATGGTGGACCAGCCCTGGGCGATTCCTCAGTTCTGTGGGGCGATGTCTCAGGGAGCAGGTGCAATAGGGGCGTTACCCACTCTGGGCCAACCTCTCCATGCTTGGCTCCTGAGAGGGACAGGCTGAGACAGGGGGGACTGTCTGAAAAAGTTATTCAGACTTTCCAGGCAGCAAGAGCAGGATCCACCACAGCCTGTTACAGGCCAAAGTGGTTGGGATTTCAGCGATGGTGTGAAGAGGGGAGTCTAGAGCCCCTGTCTTGTACAATGGGCTCTATTCTGTCTTACTGGTGGACAGAGGTCTTGCTCATTCCACAGTTAAGGTGTATGCAGCAGCCATTTCATCCTGCAATGAGGGATTTGACGGCAGGTCAGCCTTCAGTCAGCCGCTTATGTCGCGTTTTTTGCAGGGGGTCAGGAGGCAGCGCCAAGTGCACGCCTCCACCCCGCAGTGGGACCTGCCGTTGGTGCTCGAGGCTCTGGTCACAGAACCATTTGAGCCTCTGGAGCTCTCCTCCCTGAAAGCACTGTCATGGAAGACAGCGTTGCTACTTGCCTTAACTTCGGCCAGGAGAGTGTCAGAGCTGACTGCTCTGTCAGTGCACCCAAGTTGCTTGTTGAGCCGGGGTGACCGTAGAGGGGCGACACTCAGACCGAACCCCTCCTTTGCTCCCAAGAGCCTAAGGAGCTCGTTCAGGTCAAGGGCTATTCAGTTATGGGGCTTTAATCTTCCACCTCATGGTGGGGCCAGGGAAGCTAAACTGCACCTCCTCTGCCCGGTGCGTGCGCTAGCATGTTATGTGGAGCGCACGGCTGCCACTAGGCGCACTGAATGACTGTTTGTGTGCTTTGGGGGTGGCGTGGCCGGTAAAGCTCTGTCCAAGAAACGCCTGGCAGGATGGCTCTGCGAGTGCATCTCAAATGCCTACGGACAGGCGGGAGAGCCTTCCCCACGGGGGTCCGTGCACACTCTACACGGGGTATGGCTGTGTCAACAGCCTTATTTAACGGTGTGAATGTGGAGGATATGGGCACGGCGGTGTCTTGGTCCACGCCAGGCCCCTTCATAAGGTTTTATCTCTTGGACATGTCTGGCTCCTTCTCATCATTTGTGCTTGCTTTAGCAACACAGGACTGGTAATGGGGGGGGGGGGGGGGCTGTGGGTCAGCACGTATCTGACCCCCTTCCTCACTATTTTCCATGCACACTCTCCATGGGGTAAGCGTGTCTGAGTGTGCCCTACCAGCCAGGTAAACTGCGGCCCCCACTTCTCCACGGTCACAACCGGAGGAGAGGAGGTTGCGGTGCAGTGGCTGGCAGTGATGAGGGACTGAACGACCGAGTTTCGGGAGACGGTCTTCCAGGACAATGCACTATTGACCCTCTTGGATCAGTGCTAACTCTTTGAGCTTCACACAGCCGGCCGGACTTTGGAGAAGTGAGCTTATAAAGATAAAGTAGAGGGTTTTACTGCATGGTTGGGAAAATCACTGAACACATTCTCTCTCTCTGTGAAGCCACACAGAGACACCTGAACGAGGCATCTGTGCTGGGATCTGCCCCAGTGGAGATGCTCGATGTCCACAGGGGCTGAGGCAGAACCCAGGTATGTTCAGTTCTGCCACTGAAGGAGGATATGCAGAACATTGCTGTATAAGAGCACATGTGTTACGTCAACCCATTGCAGGGTGAGAAAACTGTCAAATTTGGCTTTTAGAGCATTTTCCACACTGGTTTAAAAAAAATCTAAAAAACAAGGCAGTCCTTTGTGAATGTGATCCAAAACTGAAACATGTCAAATTAAAAGAAAAAGGTAAACGTGGCGTGTTCCTATTCATTCCCAATGAAATGTTCCAGCGCAATTGTTATGGTTTCAGCGACAGCCTGAGCGCACGTCTCCTGCCTGCCATAAGGCAGTCAACACAAAGACACACACCGCAGCCATGCTAACAGGATTTTTTACACTTCCAGACAAAATGAGATTATTTTTTGCCATTGACATAATTCCAGGCAAGCGTTCATGTTGTGTCTCAGCCCTGCTTAAGCTCATATTGCACTTCTGGTGGCTACATCCAAGAAAAAAATAAATCATAATATAATAAGGACGGAAGCCTGGTTTCACCTACAGGGCTGAGTGGGTTCGGACAGGACTTTGCTCATTATTCACGTTATTCATTCTTCCCCTGACTGTGTTTTTTTTATGGAAGGAGAAATGTATTGTCTGCTGGGCTGTAGTTTAAAATAAACAAGCGGCGCTTTCAATCCAATTCCAAGTCGGGGATAGTAAACCCCGGCAATAGCCACTTTATCCTGTGGTTGATAAGTGGTTATTGTGGGCAGGGGATGATACAGTGATGGTGAATGAGCGGCTGCAGACATCCCATCCTCGCGGCAGCATCACAAGCACTTGATCTTCTTAACGTCCCTCCTGGTGAATATGAGCAAATTAACCACCAACTGTGCTTTGCTCTACCTTTCTTCTCCATTTTGTTTGTCCTTCACGCATAGATTACAGCTCAGACAATCTGCTGTTTAACTCTTAAAATGCCACAAGACACTGCACATATACTCTTTCTAATTCTGATGTCAATGAATTTAAGTGTCAAAAAGATCTTTGATCTAAAGTTTCTATGGGCCGCGCTAATTAAAAGATCAACATCTAACAGGTATGCCTGGTGGAGACGGCAGCGCAGACACTGTAGTAGTTAATTTCCCATACTACTCCTGTGTGGCTTCAAATTGCAGCAATTGGATTTTAATCTGTGTACCACTGATTAGTCATTTGGCTCCCCAGCCGCTGTGTAATTTGTTCCACAACAGAGAGCGGAACAGGCACGTGTGCACACACATACTGTACACACTGAGTCACACACACACTCAGGCAAGCATGCAGAAAAACACACACACACACGCTGAGAAATTTGGACACTCGAGACAAGCGGAAAGAACTGATGGAAAGACGGAAAAAGAAAAGGAAAGACTTGTGAGGCAAAGATGAGCAAGAGCATTTGAGAGATTCTAGAGTATCTCAGCTCCCTCTCATGGTGTTTCACTGCATGGCAGGCGGTTCAAAAGATTGATTGTCTTCACTGAGTAAGCGTGCAGATGTCCAGAGGGGATGGACAAGGTCAATCACTCGAGTCAATCTGTTTGGACTGTCACTGCAAAGTGGCAGGGAGTCCTCCAGCCAAAGGTCAAGAGCCTAGCAGGGGGCCTCAGCGGAGAAGAAGAGAGTCATCTCACCTGACAGGCAAGGGGCCTGAGTGTGGGCGTTGTGTGTTTTTGTGAGTGTGATTGAGTGTTAGTGAACGCAGCTTAAGACCCTTTATCCTTTACTTTTGGCCACCTCTCTGTGTAGTTGCAGTTTATAATGCTTCAAAACACACAGACACAGTATATCATCATCACCGTTCCCATCAACATCCCTTAACACCTGCATTGAGGAGATAAAGGCTTGGATGCAACACCATTTCTTGCAGCTTAATAGCTCCAAAACAGAAGCTAATTTAGTTGGCACCCCAAACCAGGTCCAGTCATCCCCCATAACCCACATTACATTCTCTGGCCAAAACATACCCCTCTCCACAGCAGTTACCAACCTGGGTGTAAGATTTGACAGACATCTGACCTTTGACACCCACATCAAACACCTGTGCAAAACCTCCTTCTACCACCTCAGGAACATTGGAAAACTCTGTCCCACACTCTCCCTGTCAGATGCGGAACAACTGGTCCATGCCTTTGTTTCCTCAAGGCTTGATTACTGCAATGCTCTCCTCATCGGGACTCCTAGCGGGAGCCTTCAGAAGCTCCAATACGTACAGAACAGTGCCGTAGGATCCTGATGAGGGTGAGAAAATGCAACCACATCACACCCGTCCTTCATTCCCTCCACTGGCTTCCTGTCTCATTCAGGATCTAATACAAGATTGCACTACTGACCCATGGGAACGCTCCTCCATACCTGAAGGAACTTCTCACATCACAAACCTCCACACGCAACCTCCGCTCCACAACAAACCATCTGCTTTTACAGTACGACCAACAGGTGAAATTTTTTTATGGATTTTTTGTCAAAGATATTCATTGCTATCGGGATGTTAAGAGCATTCCATGGAATATAACAAAAAGTGTATCTCGAGCCGGTTTCTCAAACTAACTTTAAAAGATTGGGAAAGTTTCAGGAAAAAAGATTCTCTCATTTTATCCTGAACCATCCATACAAAAATCTAGAATGAACTGATTAGATTTTGGTCACTTTTTTCTCCTCCCAGAGCACCATTGTGTTTTTTAAACCAATCACTTCACAGAGGGGCGTGGCCAGCAACAGCTCATTAGCATTTAAAGCTACAGACACAGAGGCCCAATCCCAAATCACCCCCTACATCCTACCCCTCCGTTTGCGCGTTCGCGCGGAGGGTCCGCCATATTAAGTGCTGTTCCAAACCAACGAGTGTGGAGCGGTGTGGAGGGGGAGTGGGCTGTCAAGCCCTCGAACAGCGAGTCTGCATCGGTGCTGACTTGAGACCGGTCTCTACCTGACCGGAGTCAATGCTGTGTGTGTCCGTCTGGAAACACGCTGTTTACAAGTAGTTCCAGCAAACATCCACTGATAAACTGCGATGTTAACAACCTCATGATAGCCTCATGTATTTAACTTAGGACCATACCTGTGTTTAGTCTAGAAAAAGGTAAATATGTGCATTTTATTATAAAGTTGTGTATATTTACAGACTGCTGCAAAAACTAAGAAGCTTATAAACATCAGGTTTAAAACTAAAAGAGTTTTACAAAAAAGTTACAAAATTAAATATGTTTGGAGTTTTATTTGAGTTATTAATTTACATTTTTTGTCTAAGAGATGCTGATTTGAAACCGTTGTTACATACAGTTACGGCATTTCCTGTTTCTGCCGGAGAGAGGGGAGTCCGTCCCAAAGCTTGCTGCTGTATTTACTCCCTCCATCTGACAGGAGGGAGCCTCGTTGAGCTGCGAGTGTGGCTACAGACGGAGTTCAGTCCGTCACGGAGGGGTAGGGTCGAGGGAGTGGTTTGGGATTGGGCCAGAGTCAGCACTTTTGAAAAAGGGCTGAAACAGAGGGGTTTGTGGAATGCTACAAAGGGTTTGTTTGGTGTTTCTGCCAAACACTTCAGAGATATGTTTTGTACATAATTATCTGAGACCTATATATTGAAACATAATAGTGGATCTTTAATGTTTGCAGATGTTAGAGAATTCTGTCGTTTGATCATAAACCTTTAGAGTTAAAAATAAATAAATAATTGAATCTAGTGTTTTTACTTTTAATGTTTTGGTTTATATGTTCATAAATGTTTCATGGGTTAATGGTGAACTGCTTTCCATGATCCCCCCTGCAAAAAGACAGCAAATGTCTTACTTTTACATATTTAGCTCTATAATCTATACACTTTACCACAATATTTTCAGATTAGTAATACTATATGGAAACCAATAACTGTCAGCATTAGAACTGTTTTTCAGTCTCAACAGTAGTATGAAAAGTTTAATTAAAGAAACAAAGTTGTTTCATAAACTATATTAGGCTTACCATTTTATTATTCCCAGTACTTCAATAATAGAACTATGTAAAATGGTAAAAGATCTTTGTTGATAAGTCGTGAGATAAGCGTTAATAAATAACAAGTGTGATTTTAGTGAAGACAAGGGAATGTACATTGATATTCATCTCCATATAAAAAGTGTGTTGCATACATTTGGCCACTAGATGGTAGCAGTAACATATCTCTCTCACTGTGCTTCTAATCTACAGCATCATCCCATAGGATCAAGTGTTAACTGTAGAACTTATTTTAAAGTATTGGACATTAGGTAATGCTTTTTTCTGTAAGGCCTGGAGATTGATACACTCCCCTGGTCACAACATTTCATTTATATTTAAATAATATTAGTTTGACTTGCATATTTAAAATTTGCATGAAGACACAAGACAAGTTATTGGATTTTGCACATAGAAATGTTAAAATGCTAAGGGCAACCGGTGAAACTCAAAATAATGCAATATCTGGCCACTTGAGGACAGCAGAAAGCGTTTAAATACTTTGAAATCTCACATTTTAAATCAATAAGGAGCGCATAATAGTGAACATGCTTATTTGCAAATAACTTTTAGCTCTGTTTTGGTCTCCACTTTTAGAAATAATATACACTGTAGATGTATTGATTAATACCTTTGGCCAGATATGCTTAGTTATATAGCTAAAGAGCCATTAAGCTAGAAATATATATATCTTCAGCAGAAAGACTTCACACTCCGTCCTCAGCAGTTATTTTCCAATTTAAACCCTGTTTACGGCTTGGTGTCAGGCAAGAAGTGTGGGTTCGTTAGAGCTTTTTTTGCTGAGAAATGTGGCCTGCTGAGGCTGAAAGCAACACTCAAGACAGCGGAAAGACTGGACCAAACTGTTAAAATTGATGTAAATGACACCAAAACAATGGGAAAGTGTAGGGGATCTCCAGGCGATGATAAGAATCAGAATACGCATCTGGTTTATAGTCGTTCAGTCTCACGTACAAGGAATGTTGTTTGGTGTAATGGTGCATAGTGGGACAATATGCAGGCAACATCTAAAACAGAATACATTCACAATTTAAATATGAAAAAATTATGTGAAAAAATGTCACTACACATCTAAATAAAATGAAAGCGCTATGCAGTTTGTAGTAGTTTTGTGCAGAATCAATGTCTTAGTCACACAAGCTAAATAACTATCTGACTTATACAGTATTATAGCAGTGTTGTTTCTTTAGTTCAAGATGTTCATGATGATGACGCATCCCCTCCCACAAATGACATAGACTTCTTATGGACAAATACCCAGCATCTTTCTTTGTTTTCATTCCACTTGAACCTTTTACATAACAGTTTTATAGTCTTACAAAGATTGAAACTTGACCAAAGAGCATCTCCCTGTCAGACACGAAACACTGGTGTACCGCATTTGACTTACAAATGTCGACCTTTAATTGTACAATCACAAAAAGGTGTGTGTAACTAGCAAGGTTTTTAATCTGTCAGAGTCACGTTTTCTGACAGAAAATAGCAGCTTTCAAATAGATATTGACCTTCAGTTATGTTTTTTCAGTTACATTCCTAAGGGTGTGGGCTCTCTTGTCGTGAGAATCAGACTGTGATTGTCCCTTGCTCTTCGTGTTTCACATTCCACTAATGTAGCCGGAATTCATATCAATGTAATTATAGATGAATCTCTTCAAAAGCTATAGCAGATTCCCTTTTCCTCCATCTCTGTAAGTACCTGTAGGAATACTTGCCATTGTATTGTAGTGTAATTTCCCCAGAGAGTGCATCAAGAGCAATTCATTGCATCACGCTGCTTTGCTAACCTCTGACTCTCTGATTGGTTCAATCTTGAACCTAATTTCCAGGTCTTAAAATATGGCTGGATATAGTTGTTCCCTTTCTATCCTGATCGCTATGTTGCTATATTAAACTCAATGAGTAACCAACTGCATTCAAGTATCCTATGTTGCATCCACCCCTGCTGGCTGCTGTGATGATGGCCGTTTTTGTTCTTGACTTTTAACAGTTTTAATGGAAAAGAAGAATTAAGTTACTAAGCACTAAAGAGGGTAAAAGTAATTTCCTAATGTTGATTTTCCTTTAATCCAGGCGACATTTCTTGAATGCTCTCCACTGACTTTAAATCAACCTTATCTACATTGATATCGCCCTCTTTAGGAACTGCCCATTGGTTCGCCATCCAATTATCACAAAACCCCAAAAGATTGGACCATTATACCAAAAACAAACACCCATTGTTCCAAAGGCACATTGTTCTGAATGGCTTCTTTGGTTTAGTTATGTTGAGGAATTATGAATGTGATTGGTCAGGGCAAGGGTACAAATATTAGGTTAGGCCAATCATCGCAGAGTAGAACGGGTCATGTGAAAAAAACATCACTATAACAAAAATATGATGATGCCATTTTGTTAGGGTGCCAACAATAGGCATTTGTTTTACATGATATAAGGATGTCCGAAAAAAATCCTAATTATAAACCATTTTTTAAACATGTGTAAACATCACATGACTAAATATTCTGTGTTCAAAGCTTTGAAACAGAGTCTCCACTTGATAGAAATGCCTGGAGTAGTCCTTTTTATGCGTATTGCAAAACTCCTTGAGGAAGCATAAATTAATTTCAAAAAAACAATTTCGCCCACAGTTTGTTTAAAAGCAAATAGACACCATCAGCAAGAAATACACATAATATGATATAATATAATAGCTTTTCTCCATTATGTGTAACAAAAAGGCCACATTAGTTTTGGTTTCCTTATAAGTTGCATTAAGCTGGTGTTGGGTAACAAGCACATTTTAAATGTCCAGTGCTATCCAGTGCTTCATTATATCACTGCGTTTTGTTGGTCTTTATTTACAACTCTGATTCTGATGCCAGTATATCAGCCAGCCTTTTACATTTTCACAGTGCATTCAATCAATTATTTTACTAAAAAGATGGTCCCTCTGTCTAAAGAAAACCTCATGACACATATTCTCTGATTATATCTATTTTTGCTGCTATTGCCTTTTTTCTCTATCAGGCCTTTTTTATCACGCTTGCTGAGTCATATGCAGTTACATAATCAAACCATGGAAATCCCCAAAACTGCCACTTTGCTGCTGATATAGCCTCTTAGTGAAGATTTAGAGTAGCTGTTTTTTACTCACACTTATTCCGGAGGCAGCCTTTCTTGCCTCACACACACAGAGACACACACTAGAGCAGGGATATAAAATAAAGATACAATCAGCCCTCCAGCACTCCCCAATGCTTGAGAAGCTCAAACACTCCATGTGTTCCATAAGCTACAGTTTTATGTCCTGATGCAACAAGAAGATGTTAATTGGGTAGGCAGTTAAGAAGGATATCTAAAAATAGTAATGACACCGTAACACCAATACCTAAATGGGCTGGCCTAGACCTGGACTCCTTCAGGAATCGAGAGTTTGGGGGATAAGAAGATCAAAATAGCACTTATTGGGCTGAAACGTGACCTGCCTTCAACATTGCAATCACACACAGAGACATTTCTATCCGCAATAAAAGCAATTTTAGGTCCTTCAGGTGCAGACCATTTCTCAGGACAAGAGTCATTTATGCCCGCCTGTAAGGTCTTTCTCATCTTTTTCACTTTCTCATCTCTTTCGTGCCTTTCCAGCTCCTTGTGATTGTTCCACTGTCATTGCGGTACCCCTGTGCGACCTCCTACTAGAACTCAACAGTCTTAGTAACAAGCAAACTGATGATGGTGCTAAAGAGCCAATTTATGTTTCAGTCACGTAATTTAAAGACAATGGGAGGGCTACACATTAGCTGGAATGCTCTTTCTTTCTAATTGAACTGAAATGCTGGAATTAATCAATGGTGAATATGTGGTTGTTGTAGAGTAAATTAAATATTATTCCTCTATTTTCTTGATACTTGTCCCCTGTCCTACCCCTACCACTAAACCTGCTGGTACTATCACGTGTTGGTTACCATGACGTCTTCAAAAGCCCCAATCAGTGCTTGAATTCATCCTTAGAGGTTTTCAAAAAGGCTCCTGATCACCCCTCCCTTCTTCTTAACACAGTTGCTTCTCCACCTTTGCCCCTCCCCACCTTTGGCCCCTCTATCGCCAACACACCTCCCGCCCAATGGGTTGCCAGGGAACGGTGACCCCTTGAAGTTGGCGGCTGGACAAGTGGATGTGTGGATGAATGCAGGAGAGCGAGGTAGGGGGTGATTAATGAGCCTCTAGTGCTTGACTATCTTAAGCTTGTTTTTGTGTCGTCTTCCCTCTAGGCACTCAGAAACTATCTGACCCCAATTAGACGTTTTACTTATCCCGTGAGAACTGATGGCATTGTATCCATTGTGTTTGTATGTGCTTGTCCAGTGTTATTTGTACGTATTCAAGTTGCATTGGGGAGTTCAGAATCTTGCTAATGACTGCACATCTACTAGCTGTCCGATATGGCTGGATAAACACTTCTCTCATAAATCAAATGTAAGTGGTTGTGAAGGAGAAGAGGACCATTGGTACCACTATGCTATAAAATCAGAAGCACTAATCATACTGTATACAACATTGGAAAGACACTAGATACCATTGTGCCACAGCCCGTTTTCAGTAGTTGCACCCTTGCTTATTTGCTAGCAATTTATGCAGTAATTTCAGAGAATGCAGAGCAGGCTCAAAAGTCCTTCAGTGTGAGATTACCCAGCTCCCACCTGGTGGAACATTTCCATTTCGAATAAGCTCATATTTAAAATCTGCTTTTTATATTCACAATGGATGAAATGATGATGATGTTATTTTGTGCGAGGGGTGGCACATAGTAACAAATCTAGAGAAAATTGTAAGCGTGACCCTGCATTCCTCTCCTGCTCAACAAAGCTTTTCAGCATCTTTTTGCTCATTGATGGAGCTTTTTCTTTGGTTTTCATCTATACAATCTTACTTTTTTTGTTAACACTAACTAACAATCAGTATAGTAGACAGCTGTTTCTGTGAAAAAAGTTGAAAAGATCACAGCAAGCAAAATGCAAGCACTACACAATTAGATAAACTAGTCGCAGACCGCAATGGAGAACTTAGCTGCCAAATAGATACTTGTTGTGGAGTTGGTGGAGACCAAAAAAGAGCTAAAAATAGTTTTAAGCTAGTTCTGCATCCAACATATTCTCACATTAACCCTTTGGTTACACTAGAATGTCATGTTACTTTTTGATTAAAGCTTACCCATGAGTTATTGTACCTGTTGTCGATCAAACAACCAATAGTGCTGTAAACGAGAACCAGTTAGTGCAGAGCAAAATGAGCTATCACTGAAATGTAAATATAGGATTCAAATCAAAATCAACTTTCTATCCTCATACGTAATCAGCACATTGCACACTGTGGAATCTAGACACGGCATTCAACCCATCCTTGTAAAGCAGTAGGCAGCTACTCTAAAGCGCCTGGGTAGCAGCGTATGAGCCTGGTGCCATGCTCAAGGGCATCTCAGCAGTGCCCAGGACGTAACTCTAAAGGTACCAGTCCACACTCTGTACTTGGTACAATCGGTGAATTGAAACCAGCAACCATCAGGTCCCTCAAGACGAAGCTACGGCCGCCAAAGTTGTAATAAGTTCACTTTAGTTATTTAAGTAGTGTATTTGGAATACGATTTACTGTATATAGGTACACCTATTTTTAACTAATGTAATAATTAATTAAATCACCTTTGTTATCCTGAAAAAGACACAAAGCTTCTGTATTTAACGTTTAAAAATACTTTCATACAGATAAACGGTAGTTAAACATCTTTTTTTCAGTTTTTAAAGCATTGACATATTGGGCAATATGCTTATCTGCTTTCTTGCTGGAAAGATCAATACTGCTCTCAAATGGGATAACATCATATGAAGATACAGTCAGGATGAAAACAGCTCATTTTCACATAAAGACTGGAAACAAGATGAAGCATTTAGCCTGGCTCAGTCCAAAGTAAACAATAATGATAATAGTAATCTGCCATATCAGTGTCTCTAAAGCTTAGTAATTAACATTTAACATCTTGTTTTTCATCTGTAAACACATTCCGCCTTGTCTCTGCTGGTTGCCAGACATTACATCACTGTTTGTGTACAAGATGGAAAAACCTAGATATAATGTCTTATTAGTCACATTTTTGAAAACTTTGGACACAGCCATGTTAACTGTTCCCTGTGCTTCCACGGTTTATGAAAGGCTTTCTAATTGCTTGCACTTTTGTTATTTCACTCTCTAAAGACAATACACTTAACTGTGATGTCTGAACCTGAAGGAGTTACTGTTTGTACATGAAAAGGAGATACAACTGTCTAAAAATACAATGGTTGGTTAATTTCCATTGCGCACAATACAAACATAGCTGTTAAACAGAGGAGACGCGAGGAAAGAAGGAGCAATGCAGACACTGTCCCGAGTTCAAAGCTTGGGAGCTCTCTTGCCTTTTGCAATATCTATTCAATAGATCCCCAGGTCTCTGCGAAGGTTATTACAGCTCCATGCTGGTGGCTAACTGCTGTGAGAGTAGATGAGGAAGGGAGAGGTGGTAATTTACAGCTGTTGCAGTGACAGCACAATCACAGAGGGAACATGGACTGCTTCCATTCCAGCTGGATGCGGTGGAGATAATGAGGAAGGTGCTCGGTTGGTAAGTTAGTGTGTGCAAGTTTATGATACGCCTTGCTGCTGTTATTGATTTCTTAGCATTTAATTAGCTGTTTATCATTCAGGGAAATGTATTTTGAGGCAATTTCAAGCAGCTGTTTGATTAATACATAATTTACAATGCAGCCAGGCAAAGTAATAGAATGTACTATTTTAAAATGCATAGATGTAACAGGTTTTCTGTTTCAGTGCTACGGTATAGCTTGCAATAACACACTGTAATGTGTCTTAATGCCTACACCATGTATTAAAGGTCTGATTAAATACATACCCATTATCAAATTCCGTACCTTTACTCGCACTTAGTGTCTTTAAAAGCTTAGGTGGAACCATGTCATATTTTCAGTTAAGTTAAGTCGCAAGTAAGTGGTTCGAAGTCTGTCCTAAATGTGTCAGTGCATGTGACACACAAGTATATAATCACCTGTGGCAACTGTTTAAAGAGCTATTTGCTTAATATATTATATATCCTGGGAAAAAAAAGTAAGACCGGACAACGTCCTTGAAAACCGAAAGCGATATAACAACAAAGAAGAACAACAACTCAAAAACTTGTTAATGGGGCATATCCCCCTAACACTATTGAGGCTGTAACACAGATTTACGGTGCACAGAGGCGGGGGTCTCAGTGGACAGACGAGACAGCTGCTGCCGCTTTCATCAGCCCTTAATGCAGGCCCTGATCGAGTGTTAATTTCGTCAACGAAAACTATGATGACATTTTTTCGTCAACTACCTTTTTTACAAGACGAGACGATAACGAGCTAAAAATAGATTCTTGATAATACAAACTATGACAAAATGTATATTTAGTTTTCGTTGACGAGACGAGACTAAGGTGTTAATGGTGGACTATCGGACATTCATAATGCAGGGTATTTCCCCCCAACTGTCCGTCTTGTCTGTCAAAATGGGTCTTACGTTTCTAACTTGCAATATCAATATTTCCGCTCTCTTCACTCCAGATATGTAATGTAATGTAATTTACTACGCCACTGAACATACTTACATTTAAATGTGTACTGCCATTTTCAGCCAAAGATTTTGGAAATTGGTCCTTGCGCAAAGCATTGTGGGGATTTTAAGACCGCGGAGGATACACATGTGCATCCTCGAAATTTCATCCCTGATTGTTGTGTCGCCTCACGTCTCCTGCGTCTTGGCCAAAAAGTCGCACTGGAATACAACGCAAAGACTTCAGCCTACGGCCAAGTAGCACGTACTGCGCATGCATGAGTGGCAATAACTCTCCTTACCAGCAAGCGGCGGTAGTGTGTATTCTTAATTCAAAAGAGGCAACCGGAAGACAGACTGCGTGATATACAAACAACAAATAGCGTGCATTCCATTTTCACTCTCGTCCATCACAGACTGTTTCACAGACTGTTTCACATAACGACTTATAATCGAAAACATGTTTAGTGCGGTACTGGAAAATGAAAAATAATAGCCGTGTGTGTGCCTTCTTCACTTCCGTTTCTCTTCTCATGCACTGATTCGCTAAGCTGAACATCCAATCAGAGTGATTTATTTTGACATGTTGTTTTCAACATGTTGAATCGGGAGTGGAAGGTGTCGGCACGGCCGAAAAGAAACGACGGTGCTGGACACACCAATCTGAGTAGGGTGACAGGACGCTCATCGACGGCCAGACATCTATCGACGGCCAAAATCAGCCCGGTGTGTCCGGGCCTTTAGAGAAACTCTACAAGACTCGATGTGGACAAAGCTTGTTTGCCATTAGTGTTTTTGCGTAAGCGCGTTGACACAAGCAGTCTGTCCAAACAGCTGGCCAAAAGGTGTCATATTCAGTCGGAGAAATGCACAATCTTCGACTTCCTTAACTCGTAGCTCTGTTGCCCCAATTACGAGCAACGTTATCACATCAGGTGGGAGAAGTAGGCTATCAGATCTTGTCGTTAAGTACAAAAGTACCAGATTGTAGGAATACTCTGTTACAGTAAAAGTACTGCATTCAAAATGTTACTAAGGAATAAGTAGACAAGTATTAGCATCAACATATAGGTAAAGTACCAAAAGTAGTCATGGTGCAGATTGGTCCATTTCAGAATAATATATATGATATGTTTTATAATGATTGATCATGAAAGTGTTCTCAAAGCTGGTAAATTGTAGTTAGTTTTAATGACTTTGTATACTGCAGGGTAGCTTGTGAATTTTCTCCAGGTGGAACTCAAGTCTGATTTAAGAGTTGATTATATTTCTCATCATTCATCCAGATCTGTAAAGTACCTAATTCAATAAACGTAGTGGAGTAAAAGTACACCATTTACCTCTAAACTGGAGTAGAAATACTAAGTAGCAAAAGATTTAAATACTCCAGTAAAGTAAAAGTACCTCAACATTTTACTCAAGTACAGTACA